>NW_024711501.1:0-12275 GCF_018991925.1 Homarus americanus | reverse complement strand
GATGTATGAAGTATTCCTGTACTGTATGACCTGATGTATGAAGTATTCCTGCACTGTATGACCTGATGTATGAAGTATTCCTGCACTGTATGACCTGATGTATGAAGTATTCCTGTACTGTATGACCTGATGTATGAAGTATTCCTGTACTGTATGACCTGATGTATGAAGTATTCCTGTACTGTATGACCTGATGTATGAAGTATTCCTGTACTGTATGACCTGATGTATGAAGTATTCCTGTACTGTATGACCTGATGTATTCCTGTACTGTATGACCTGATGTATGAAGTATTCCTGTACTGTATGACCTGATGTATGAAGTATTCCTGTACTGTATGACCTGATGTATGAAGTATTCCTGTATTGTATGACCTGATGTATGATGTATTCCTGTATTGTATGACCTGATGTATGATGTATTCCTGTATTGTATGACCTGATGTATGAAGTATTCCTGTACTGTATGACCTGATGTATGAAGTATTCCTGTACTGTATGACCTGATGTATGAAGTATTCCTGTACTCTATGACCTGATGTATGAAGTATACCTGTACTGTATGACCTGATGTATGAAGTATACCTGTACTGTATAACCTGATGTATGAAGTATTCCTGTACTGTATGACCTGATGTATGAAGTATTCCTGTACTGTATGACCTGATGTATGAAGTATTCCTGTACTGTATGACATGATGTATGAAGTATTCCTGTACTGTATGACCTGATGTATGAAGTATTCCTGTACTGTATGACCTGATGTATGAAGTATTCCTGCACTGTATGACCTGATGTATGAAGTATTCCTGCACTGTATGACCTGATGTATGAAGTATTCCTGTACTGTATGACCTGATGTATGAAGTATTCCTGTACTGTATGACCTGATGTATGAAGTATTCCTGTACTGTATGACCTGATGTATGAAGTATTCCTGTACTGTATGACCTGATGTATGAAGTATTCCTGTACTGTATGACCTGATGTATTCCTGTACTGTATGACCTGATGTATGAAGTATTCCTGTACTGTATGACCTGATGTATGAAGTATTCCTGTACTGTATGACCTGATGTATGAAGTATTCCTGTATTGTATGACCTGATGTATGATGTATTCCTGTATTGTATGACCTGATGTATGATGTATTCCTGTATTGTATGACCTGATGTATGAAGTATTCCTGTACTGTATGACCTGATGTATGAAGTATTCCTGTACTGTATGACCTGATGTATGAAGTATTCCTGTATTGTATGACCTGATGTATGATGTATTCCTGTATTGTATGACCTGATGTATGATGTATTCCTGTATTGTATGACCTGATGTATGAAGTATTCCTGTACTGTATGACCTGATGTATAAGTATTCCTGTATTGTATGACCTGTTGTATGAAGTATTCCTGTACTGTATGACCTGATGTATGATGTATTCCTGTATTGTATGACCTGATGTATGAAGTATTCCTGTACTGTATGACCTGATGTATGAAGTATTCCTGTACTGTATGACCTGATGTATGAAGTATTCCTGTACTGTATGACCTGATGTATGACGTATTCCTGTACTGTATGACCTGATGTATGAAGTATACCTGTACTGTATGACCTGATGTATGAAGTATTCCTGTACTGTATGACCTGATGTATGAAGTATTCCTGTACTGTATGACCTGATGTATGAAGTATTCCTGTACTGTATGACCTGATGTATGAAGTATTCCTGTACTGTATGACCTGATGTATGAAGTATTCCTGTACTGTATGACCTGATGTATGAAGTATTCCTGTACTGTATGACCTGATGTATGAAGTATTCCTGTACTGTATGACCTGATGTATGATGTATTCCTGTACTGTATGACCTGATGTATGAAGTATTCCTGTACTGTATGACCTGATGTATGAAGTATTCCTGTACTGTATGACCTGATGTATGAAGTATTCCTGTACTGTATGACCTGATGTATGAAGTATTCCTGTACTGTATGACCTGATGTATGAAGTATTCCTGCACTGTATGACCTGATGTATGGTGTATTCCTGCACTGTATGAAGTAGTGTATAAGGTATGGCCTGACGGTATACGCTGGAGTGTGTGGATTACTCTTATAAATTGAAGTTTATGGCCTTATGTAGTTCTTCATTAATTTGGGGAGGTGGAGAATGGGCATTAATTGTGATTTTATTCGAATATTTCTTCAGAAGTAAAACAATAGAGAGTTAGGGCGGTAACTAAATGTATTTGGAAGGTAGTTTTAAGGTCAAAGGTAAGGATGGTGGGGAGTAATACGCTGTAGGTGTATGTACGAGTGTAGTGTAGTGTGTATGGCGTAGTGTTGTGAAGTTCGCTATTTTATATGTTTTATACTTTAAAGTTTTTGTGTAGGTATTGGAACATAACACACAGCCGCAAGTGTTGTTGTTGTTGTGTGATAGTGTTGAGAGGGAGTAGTGTGGTTTGTGCGGGGGGGCCGAGGGAGGTCTGCAAGTCCAGGGTTTTAAAGTCATTGGGCTGAACCAAGCCCTCAGATTTTTTTCTAAAATTCTCCCATTGTTCAACAAGAGGTCTACTTTAATAATTCCTTCAGAGCATAAAAATTATGTTTCAAGATTCTTGACGTGCAGTGCATTATATATATATATATATATATATATATATATATATATATATATATATATATATATATATATGTATATATATATATATGAGAGTAAATCACTGAAGGAGCGCGTGATCCAGGTATATGCTGATAACCACAAGGAAACAAGAAAGCACGAAGTTCCCAAGCGCTTTCATGTAATTCACATCTTCAGGGGTGAGTACAGACTAAGGAGAAATGCATAACAAGGCATATATATACAGTAGAGGAGGGTGAGACCAGGTCCTGTGGTCAGGTATTAGGTAATGACCTACTAATCTTTAAGATAGTAGGGTCATTATATAGAATCACCTACAGTGATTTACTTGTATATATATATATATATATATATATATATATATATATATATATATATATATATATATATATATATATATATATATATATATATATATATATATATATATATATATATTATATACAGTAATAACAAATATGGATGTTTCTGCTAAAACATTATCATACACGTAAATCGTCATATTAATATTTTCCCAAGAAAACCCAAAATAATAAAAAACAGGAAGAAAGAAGGAAGGAAGGAATACAGACAGACAAATTATTAAAAAATGCAATCGTGCGTATATAATTTCCCATCATGGGTCAAGTCTTACACGTCAATGTTTACTTGATTACAGCTTCCCCTGCTCTCTACTCCCTCCATACACAAGTACTTCCTGGCAGTCTCCTGTTGTCTCAAGAGCTTGTAAGAATTTTACTGACATCCTCTAACATGCCACACCAAAACTGTTTATATCCGGTTTCTTCCGTGATTTATGACTCATTTACCAGTCATATATATTTGACCGTCATTTACATACTACCAGTTTCCAAATATAAGACCTGTGAGGCGTCTTCAACATTAAAAAAGAAACATGATGAGAAAAACATTTCACTGTACACGAAGTAAATTTCTCACATATGAACTCAAAAATTTCTTGGTCTGTAATCTTGGCTCTTGTACGTCACTGTAATTTCTTGACCACACGGAAAATGTTATACCTCACAGGGCAGTTCTGTACTTACTCTCTGTCATGATGTACAACACAGCAAAATGGTAAAGCGATCTTCTGAGTCTGTCTTGTAATCGTTGGTGTTTATGTGCGTCATGACGAGGCTTAGGATAATTATGCATTTGCATATGTGCATCACTGCATATGCAAATGCATATTTAAGCCATTTTTGAGCTAAAGTGCATATTCATATTTTCTTGTTTTATAGTGCATATATTTGGAAATTCCAAAATATTATAAAACATTCTTCAACCTCAAGGGTCAAAAAATTCGCGAGCATAACAGCAACGCTGGGGCAGAAATTACTGATATTTGAAATATAATAAATGTCAATTTTGTTGCACTAATACAAAATCGAAAATACGCGATTTTGTTTTAGCGTCATAATATCCAAAAGGAACATACGTAAGTGATGTTTTTATAGCTCAACATTAGGCTGTGGTTAGCTAGGCCGTGATTGGCTGGTCAGTGGACATGAATTGTACGTGATGGGTTCGTGTTCAGCCAGGCAGGATATAGATGATGCACAGGGTCCATTAGTTCCCTCCTGACACTCTTTTGTTCTTCTGTTTTTTTAAAAGGAAAATACTTTTTTCAGTATTGTTTAATAAATTACTTTGTTAGTATATTGTTTTTTGTATTTAATCCTTCTTTAAAAAATCCTACTTCGGCGACATCCTGTGTGGGAAAGTGAATTTACTGAGAAAATGTACAGAAAAGGAGTCATTAACTTAGTAGTTCTTATTTATAACATATTATAAAGTGCATATTTAAGTGCATATTTTCTGTTTTTATTGCATATTTGCATGCATATTTAGCCATTTTTAAATGCATAATTATCCTAAGCCTAGTCATGACTGTTCAGTAAAATTTCTCCAAACAGCGAAACACCTTAATTCCAGGATCCGCATTCACTGAAGTTCTTATGATTACATTCCTCGTAAGTGAAGGTGTAACATTAACACCTACCTGGCTGACTTAAAATGGTATTTTGTACCTTAATTTTCCCTTAATTAGTATCAAGGTAACGTGCTTTGTTAAGGTAGAGCCTCAGTATAATTTGGATTCTCTTTTTGGATGTTAATATTCTGCTTCAGTTTGTAAGTCAACACGTTAGGGTCATTCTTATTGTACATCTTCACTCACGGGGAATTCTCGTAGTGTTAGGACCTACTAAAGATGGGATGAGGACAGTTATTTTAATACGTGACTAGTGCTAAGCATGTATCAATTGATGCCGACTAATGTGTCGTGGTCATGTTTAACTCACCTCCGTATTATTATACTTATTATAAAAAATCAAGTTATTATAAAAGTAAAATTCTGACGCAGACGGAGAAACACATTTAAGCCAAATTTTGTTTTCCTAGCGACCATATATGAGATATTCTGAAGCCTCAAGAGAATTAAAAGTAAGAAATTTTGTTATTGACATCGATTTTGGTCATCAGTACACCTGGTGTGAAGGTGTGACAGTACCTGGCTCTGTATGGTTGTAGCACTTCCTCAGTAATGTCTCAGATATTACAGTAATTTGTGGTGGTAGTCATATTAATGGTTGGCGTGGTTAATGTGGTCGACGCCCTCGCTAGAAGAGATGGTTTACAAAAAGATGATCTCTCTTGTTGTGTTACAGAGGCGCTCACCCAGCGAGTTGTATCAGTTCATTATGCTCATATTGTGGCCGGTCTATTTTTGCCGTGAATCTCGATGTTATAACACTGAAATATAAACAAAGTGAGTCCCATAGGCTTGACAGTACGTTAGGTGCAGTGCGGATACTTCACACTGTAACCTGGACGAAGTCTTTTTTTCGGTATACGAGATAGTATCGATTGCCTTCACCTGCCAGCTGTAAAGTTACTGTCGGCGCACATTCACAGGTTAACGGACACAGGATACCTTGGGCACGTACCGTAGGAATTACTTTATCCATACTTGTACCTGAACCTTACAACTACCTGAATTCATACTCATACGTGAACCTCTACTCGTATCTGAACCTGTACTCTTATCTGAACTTGTACTCATGCCTGAACCTACTGTACTCTTGCCTGAACTTGTACTCGCACCTAAACCTCTGCTCTTACCTTTATTTTTAAATAAAAATTCTGAGCATGATTACTATTCATACAAGCTGTGATCGTGACGTAGGCGTTAGTCATAATAGGAGTAGCATATGTTTGAAGGTACAGGGTTGGTTGGTTGAGTACTTATGCCTGCCAGGTAGATGGGTAGAGATGTAGCTGTAACGTATGGTGTAGGTAGGAAGGTAAGTATATAGTGTAGGTAGGAAGGTAAGGGTCTAGGTGTAGTATATAGTGTAGGTAGGAAGGTAAGACTGTAGGTGTGTCGCTTGGTGTAGATAAAAAGGTAAGGGTGTAGCTGTAGTATCTGGTATAGGTAAATAGAGTTTTCAGTGTCGTATCGAGTCGATGGGAAGGTATCGGTGTAAGTTTGGTGTTGGTAAGGAAGGGTGTAGGAGGTGTACGTAGGTGAGGGTGTAGGTGGGTAGAGGTTTAGGTGTGATATTTGCTGTAGGTAAGTAGAGGTGTCGGGGATGTAGATAGGTAGGGGTGTAGGTGTGGCGCGGGGGAGGGGCGTGGGGGGCGGGGGTGGCAGGCCAAAATAGTGTGTGTAGCGCGCGCGGCGAGGTGGCACCCGCTACAGGCCAGCTGAGGACTCGTCTCCACCTGGCTAAATTCCCCCACCTGTCCTCCCTGTGTCGTGAGTCAGCTGGCAGACTGTATTGTGCCATCTGACCCCTTATAGGTGTAGTGTAGTGAAGGTGGCGCAGGTCAGGTCACCATGACTAGTGTAGTGCAGGCCGCCCCGTCTATAGTAGGTCGGGGATGGTGCAGAGGAGTCCTTCGTCTCCAGGAGGAGGAATAGCAGGGGGATGTAGGAGGGCCAGGCCGGTAGTGCCATGTATGGTGCCGTGCCTCCCAGTTGTGCAGGACAGGTGTCATGTGGCACACAGCTAGTGCCATATAGTGCCCGACACTCGTGTGGTAGTGGAAGGCAGGTGCCATCCTATGGTGTCAGTGATTCACATAAAGTTATTTCAACTGATGCCAAACCAGTAGTGTTTTGTGGTGCACACCATGTGTTTTTGCGACAGTTACATGGTGTTGTAATCTGTAATCGCTTGTGCTGGTGGAAGTATATTTTCCTTCATCTTCTCCAACAACTGGGTCTACAACGCTTATTCTTCATCTTCAAAATAGTTCGTCCACAACACCTCCACCATGCATGCCATGAACGCCCTCTTCGAGAGCAACCTCGGCTTCCTAATGATGCCACTGTAAGTATCTGACCCCGACAGGGAACTACTTCTTCCTTCAGTTGTGCGCCTGAGCATGGTGGCCTGCTAGTTAGCGTTGCCCGGCTCTTGTAGTGGAGTGACAGACGACACCATTCCTCGGGCCTGCTGCATTTTGGATAAACTTGAGAAGTGCCAAGGTTGATGTAGCTGGCACACGAACCGGGATGGTCTACGACCCCTCTCCCCTCTGGCCAACTAACCTGTGGGAGTCATGGGAAACAACATGACAGCATCACGAGACTGGTTATCGTAACAGTTTCATGACTTACTAACGTATACCACTTTTTGTGTCAGTCGCAAGACAAAACTCAAAGTTCTCTAGGCACTCCATTGCGTTAGTTTTGTTTACGGAAGTGAGGTTATATTTGTACTAATATTTCGTTAGTAAGACGGACCATAACCAGACATGTTGACAGTGATGTTGACTAACGAGGTGAGGCAGTGCGAGGCCGGTGCCAGCTTAGTTACCTTTGACTCGCTTCAACTCGTCATGTTGTAATTACATATCGACGGAAACTCTGGCTTACCGGGTCATGTTCTGAAGACATAGTTACCTTTCAGCCTTTCCATGTTTACTGTATAAAGTTGTATAGATATGTAAATACCAAGAGATGTGAACACGCCTGACGCCAAGACTCTGTTACCATTCATTGTACCATTTATTCACATGTCTGTATTACTACATATTATTATAGCATGTCTGATATCTATGCGTATGTCTAATGCCTATGTTCACTTACTATGTCCCGATATACTATGTCTGTACCGCGCTAGTCGACTAACTAGAAGACCTCATTTATTGTCCTAGTAATGTCTAGCAACTCTCCTTGCCTAGCTAGCTAACATCCCTCAGATCGGCTTCGGCCTGCCTACGACGAGGAGTTCCTTGTGCTGGCTCCTGTTCCTGTACCGGTTGGTTATCCTGCCAAGTCTTGTACCACTTGTTGAATATATCTACTGCTCGTGCCCTGGAGTTTCAAGAACCTTGTCTAGGATTTCATCCCACCACATGGCGCACTGAGTAGCTCCAACACGACAGTTTACAAGTCTCAAGAGCCGGCCTCGTCTGTTTCCCGCCCAGAAGATATACTCCACAGTGCCCCTGGATTTAAAGTGCTTTGTGACCTTGTGAAGTGCCCTAAGTGAAGTGCAGTGCCTTTCATGTCTCTTTGCTATGTTTCTGCGGCCCTACAGGTAGCAGAAACGCCTTCAGCCCAGTTTCCAAGACAGCACTTTCGGTATACATCCTCCATCTGCGCCGGCCCGCAGGCCACTGCCTGCGTCCCCCTTCGACTGAACCAGCACCGCCATCTCGCCCGGGCGCGCGGAGGAATACACCGCCGCCAGCCACCTCCTCTCACTTCACAAATATTACAGTCAATACTCTTTTACTTGCCCGCCAGTTCCTGCACTTAGGCAAGTACATTGACGGAAACATAGCACTTCACCTTATTCTCCTTGTCTTTCCCATCACAACCATACCAAACACGAGATGTCTGACCACGACGATTTGCTGGGAAATTTATATGAGGATTATGAGGAAGACGAAGCCTCACAGACCCTCCCACCCCCCCTCACGCCTCACACGCCGGGCGCGCCAAATTCAAAGGATGGGAGCCAGGATATACGTCAGTTAATTCACTTCCTACAAGTTTCCCAAGAGAAGGAAGCCCAAAGACGTCAACTAGAGGAGGAAAAACGACGTCAAGAGGAATTGTCAAGACAGTCAGAGGAATCAGCTTACCGTCTTCAACTTCAACAACAACACCAAGCTGATAACCGCAAATTCCTGGAACTATTGGAATTGCTGGCAATGAGGACGACTTCACCAGCTGCCACAACCAATTCGCCAGCTTCAGCCTCTTCATCTATCCTTCAGACAACGCCTCCCCACACGTCACCTATCCCCCTCGGGTATACCTCAGTGCCTTCTCAACCACCTGCTCCAGTCTCAACTCTCGTCGACCTCTCCGTGCCTCCTCCACCGCCTGCCGTCTCGAGTACACCCCTGCACAGCAAGTCTTCAGTTCCCAGCCCCCACCTCTTCAATCTGATGCAACATATCAAGTATACCGTCAATGGCGACGTCGTTTCGAAGACTTTGCTGTTATGTCTGACCTCAACCGAATGCCCCCTCATAAACAACTCATCCAATTAAGATCGTGCATTTCCCTCGATGTTCAACGCCTCCTAGAGCACACGCTAGCCATCCCCCCTGACTCCCCCAGGTCAGTGACAGAGGTTTTAAACGCCTTGCAGAGTCATTTCCGTGGCCTCCGCAATGAAGCTTTGCGTCGTAGGGAACTGCTATCCTGCAAACAAGCTTCTGGGGAATCATTCTCAGACTTCTATGCACGACTTAAGGACCTAGCAGCCGAGGTGGACCTATGCACAGGCGATCCTGTAACCTGTGCTGAGATCCAGCTCAAGATGATCTTGCTGATGGGTGTACGTGACGAGGACCTGCTTCAGAAACTCCTCACCCTCGACGCCGCCTCTTCCCTCACCGACTTCGTCACCTGTTGCAGGTCGTATAAGGCCACAAGAGAGGCTGCCTCAGCCATACACTCATCACCATCTCAAGTTCACGCCGTCTCCACCTACAGGAGGAATCAACGCCAGATGCAGACGGCGTCCTCTCCACAGCCCCCGTCACAGTCACCAGTTTCTTCTCCCGAATCCTGCTGAAACTGTCAACGCCAGCACGGTCCAGGAAAGTGCCCTGCGGCTGATAGTAAATGTCGAAACTGCGGGTTTCAAGGCCATTGGCCCCGCACAACTCGATGTCCTGCCAACAAGGTCTCATGCAACGCTTGCAACAAGCAAGGACACTTCGCCAAGTGTTGCAGGTCCACCAAGAAGCCTCCATCTCCAGGTCAAAACGTCTCTTCACAGCCCGACAGAACGTCCACACCACCGTCTCCCAAGAACAACAAAGGATGCCGACGCGTGGATGATGCCTCGAGTGACAGGTCCCCCAAGCCCGTCAATGTTCGTCTGTCCTACGGTACCAACTCTTCCAACCTCCTGATGATACCTGACACGGGCGCGGACATCACGGTGATTGGACCAACACACCTGGACGCCCTCAACATTCCCAGGAGTAGCCTGTCACCCACAGCCATGAACGACGTGCTCACAGCGGACGGGTCCCCGATGTCTCCACCTTTGGGTTGCTTCAAGGCAACACTACAGCTCGGTCTCAAGTCTTGCCTTGCCACAGTCCACGTCCATGAGGGCATCCAAACCCCTCTCTTGTCATGTGGCCATTGTCAGGACTTGGCCATCGTCTCATCCGAGTTCCCAAAGCCCATCCTCGCCGTGACACACCTCAACAGGTGTGCAGAGATACCTGTTTCAGCCATGACCACACCTGCTGCCGCCCGGGAGTTCTTTTTTCGTCAGTTCAGCGACGTCCTTGTCTCCAAGTCCGACCTCCAGAAGACGCCGCTCAAGAAGATGACAGGCCCCGCGATGAGAATCCACCTCAAGCCTGGCGCGACGCTTTTCGCCATCCACACACCCAGGCCTATCCCCTTTGCCATACGGGACAAGGTGAAGGCGGAGCTCGATTCTCTGGTGCAGCAGGGGATCATCAGACACGCCGGTGAGGAGCCCTCCGAGTGGTGCCACCCTATGGTCTTGGCACCCAAGCCTGTAGGTGTTCGTATCACAGTGGACCTCACCCATCTCAACTCGCAGGTCTCCCGTCCCGCCCATCCATCGCCTACGCCCATTCAAGCAGTCCGCAGCGTCACCCCGTCTGCAAAGTTCTTTACCACGGCGGATGCACTACATGGGTACTGGCAAGTCGACCTGGCGGAAGAAGATCACCACCTCACTACATTCATCACGCCCTACGGCCGCTTCCAACACTGCCACGGACCCATGGGCTTCGCAGCAACGGGGGATGCGTACTGCCTCCGTGGGGATATGGCTCTGCAGGGTGTCACCAACTGCGTGAAGGTCGTAGATGACATCCTGCTCTTCGACGATGATCTCCCGGCCCACTTGAACCGAGTTCATCTGATGCTCACAAGATGCCGTGCCCATGGTATCACCCTGAACAAAGATAAATTTGTGGTCGCCGCCTCCCAAGTTAACTACTGCGGCTACAACATCTCGCCAGAGGGGATCTCAGCTGATGAGGAGAAGGTCAAGGCCATCAGGGACTTCCCTACTCCAGCGAACCTGACCGACCTTCGCTCATTTATGGGCCTGGTAAATCAGCTGGCCGACTTCTCCCCTAAAATCGCCACATCAGCCCAACCTCTACGCCCCCTCATGAGCCCCAAGCGCTCTTTCCTCTGGACTCCTGACCACGACCTAGCGTTCAGGAATGTTAAGAAGGCGTTGCTGTCACCACCAGCCTTGGCACCCTTCGACCCGTCCTTACCAGTGGTCCTCCAGACCGACGCCTCCCGTCTATACGGCCTCGGATATGCCCTCCTTCAAGATCACGGCCAGGGTAGACTGCACTTAGTTCAGTGTGGCTCCAGGTTTTTGACGGACACGGAGACCAGATACGCCACCATCGAACTAGAGATGCTGGCAGTCGCCTGGGCTATGGCCAAGTGCCGCCTTTACCTGTTCGGCCTTGGGCATTTCACCCTCATGACGGACCATCGCCCGCTCATACCCATCCTCAATCACTACACGTTGGACGCCATCGAAAATCCTCGCCTCCAACGTCTCAAAGAGAAGACCGCCCCCTACGTCTTTACAGCTGTGTGGCGCGCCGGGAAGCTTCTGTGCATACCAGACACCCTCTCCCGAGCCCCTGTTAGTCGCCCCACACCTGAAGATGAAGTCGACTGTACCACGGCCGCGGCTCACGTTCGGTCTTTAGTGACACACACAGCCACTTCTCTTGCTGACAAGACGACGACGACGCCCTCCATCGAAGACGATAGGACTCTCCAGGAGCTTCGCATCGCCGCCGCTCAAGACCCGGCATACGTCCAACTCCTCGCCTACGTCTCCGCTGGATTCCCCACCAACCGCTACGGCATTCACGCCTCCGCCCTCCCCTTCTGGAAGCTAAGGGATAGCCTCTATGCGGACGGAGAGCTGGTGTTGTACGGCCCCAGGATCGTCGTTCCCGCTGCCCTCCGCCGGCGCACCTTATCCCGCCTCCATGACAGCCACCGCGGCGTTGAAGCCACCAGGCGCAGAGCCCGTCAGACCGTCTTCTGGCCTGGTATTGACGCCGATATTAAGAGCACGGTTGAGGCCTGTGAGCCTTGCCAGCAACTCCAGCCCAGCCAGCAA
>NW_024711500.1:0-22786 GCF_018991925.1 Homarus americanus | reverse complement strand
ACCAGCGGCCACTCTAACCCGAAAGGCCCATACAGACCACATTCACCACCTACTCCGGGTCATCACACGATACCCACCACCCAGATAGCTTAGAAAGCATCCTCTCCCAGCAAGTGCGGACCCCAGTTCGGGGGGCGCGCCACTCCGAGGCTGACCACGTCCAAGACTGGGGGCCGGTGGTAAGCGTCCACTGATCGAGGGTCCGCTCACACTTGCAACCTGCAGTATCCCTCCAATCTGCAGGTGGGACCACCTCCAATCCCAATCCGGTCTGGCTGCTCCTGGAGCTCCAGCCGGAACCACCAAACGGGCCGCCTATAGGCAAAGGCCCGTGTCGGACTACGGTCCGACAATCTATACAACAACAAACAACCAGGCCGCCCGTATTTACTATTTCGTCGTCGAGATGGCCCGTACTAAACAGACTGCCCGCAAGTCCACTGGAGGCAAGGCTCCACGGAAGCAGCTTGCCACCAAGGCAGCTCGCAAGTCCGCCCCAGCCACCGGTGGTGTCAAGAAGCCCCATCGTTACAGGCCCGGAACCGTCGCCCTTCGTGAGATCCGTCGTTACCAGAAGAGCACAGAGCTACTCATCAGGAAGCTGCCCTTCCAGCGCCTGGTGCCATTCACGCCAAGCGCGTTACCATCATGCCCAAGGACATCCAGCTGGCCCGGCGCATCCGCGGAGAGCGTGCTTAAGTCCTCTTCCTTGGGGACAAACAAAAAGCACAACAAAACCTACCAGACATCTATAACTCGGCCCTTCTCAGGGCCAAAGAACTGTTCTGAAGATAATTGTCATGACAATCGAAATGGTTGGTGGTAGGAGAGCGTTAATTTCGGTTACCCAAATCGCCTAACGGTAAGTTGGTAACATTCGTGCAGGCACGAATGTATAGTAGGTCATCAATTCGGGAGGTGGGTGGGTGCAACAAACAAGAGCTAGTAACAAATAAATATATAAAGAATAAGTAAGTAAATAAATAAATAAATAAATAAAATAAAAGAAAATACAATAAAATAAAATAAATTGTTTACATGAAATAGGCGTGCTGCAAACATGAAATGAAGCCCAAACACACTCCATGTATGTCACTTTGCAGTGGGTGTAAAAGTACTCCACGCAGAATTTATTTATTTATTTATTATGTTTCGATTTAGTCCGGTTTCTACGCCAATAGAGAATGCAGATTATTATAATTTTTTTATTTTTTTATTTCCCTCTCAATATATCACTGTCGGTAACTGTCTCTTTAACATGTAACTGTGGCTCCGATGGAGCCGATTAAGTTGTAGTAGTGGGATGGCGTGTTTGTTGTGCACAAGTAACCTCTTACTTGGAAGAGGTGTACTTGGTGACAGCCTTGGTGCCCTCAGACACGGCATGCTTGGCCAGTTCACCGGGCAGCAAGAGTCGGACAGCTGTCTGGATTTCCCGACTTGTAATGGTGGAGCGTTTGTTGTAGTGCGCCAGGCGGGAAGCTTCGGCAGCGATGCGCTCGAAGATGTCGTTCACGAAAGAGTTCATGATGGACATAGCTTTTGAGGAGACTCCTGTGTCGGGGTGCACTTGCTTCAGTACCTTGTAGATGTAGATGCTGTAGCTTTCCTTCCTCCTGCGCTTCTTCTTCTTGTCACCCTTGGCAATGGCCTTCTGGGCCTTTCCAGCCTTCTTGGCAGCCTTTCCGGAAGTTTTGGGAGGCATGGCGGCACAGTTACTCGTGGCGCGGAGCGAGAGAATTGAAAACTGGCCCGACTAACTTTTCCTTATATACCGAGCGGGCCGCTCAGGATCAGACTGGCTGCAGCTACGGCTCTCTTACATTGGTTGTGTCCGCGAGACGGCCACCTGGCCTGATCCTGAGCTTGGTATAAAAGACCAAGGTGGCGGGCGGAAATTTAACTCCTATCACGAAAAGCAGCAGCAGCAACATGTCAGGACGCGGCAAGGGAGGCAAAGTGAAGGGCAAGTCAAAGTCCCGTTCTAGCAGGGCCGGACTCCAGTTCCCCGTGGGTAGGATCCACCGTCTCTTGCGTAAAGGCAACTATGCTGAGCGTGTTGGTGCAGGTGCCCCTGTGTACCTTGCAGCCGTCATGGAGTACCGGGCAGCAGAAGTGCTCGAGCTGGCCGGTAACGCCGCCCGCGACAACAAGAAGACCCGCATTATCCCGCGTCATCTTCAGCTTGCCATTCGCAATGACGAGGAGCTGAACAAGCTCCTGTCTGGAGTCACCATTGCCCAAGGGGGTGTCCTTCCTAACATCCAAGCTGTGCTCCTCCCCAAGAAGACAGAGAAGAAATAAGAACCCAAGGTTCGTTCACACAAGACAACCTAACCAAACAGGCTCCTTTCGGAGCCACAGGATATCACTTAAAGAGAGAAATATACGACATCAACGTTTTGCAGGATAACACTCTGTGCAAATTGAGTGAAATTGTTTTTGAATGGTGTAGATGTGAAGGGGTACTGCGGGGGCCTGGGGTGGGGGACTTAAACGGGACTTAGAAGGGCGCAAGAAGCAGCAGCAGCAGCAGCAGCAGCCAGGGAGGCGACCTTATTTTCAGTCAGGTTCATACACAAAGAAATACATCAGATTCATTGACAGTACAGTACACATTTACCAGTGTGGGCTAGCCAATTTGGGATAAAGAGCAAGAATGTAATGTCCTCAATGAAGTAATGACATAGTTCAAGATACAATAAGTGAGGTGGCCTGAAGTCTTTGACAGTGTCCCATTCAATAATATAGTAGTGCTTTAAAGGTGTATCACCAAGTTTACATGCTGAGTGTTCCTTTATGGGTACAGCGTTACTAACTAGCCAGATGTGTCTGTATCCTAACCTAATTCTGGCCACGACTACATCACACAGGCAAGTTGTTTGGACACTCTTCCTAGCCCCCTTGGTCCCTGTTCACCTACCTACTGTAGCAGTAAGTAGGTACCTGTTGTAAATCGAAACGTTGCCAATTTGTATTCAGGGAAAGTTGTTGGAGCTTCTAAACTTGAACTGACACAATCCGAGGAGTGGTGACCCGAGGATCACAGACACTATCTCTCCCTTCCTAACCTCCTGCTCCTTCCTCTGTCCTCCAAAAATTGAACCATGCTATCGCAAAGGTAATAATACAGGTAGAGACAACAACATATTTTCCTATTGTCTTATTATATATTAATAACAGAAACGCTGCCGCCATCCCGGAGGCTTTACATTGTCTCACTGTTCATTCCCTCCACAATTCTTCCTCTTACTTCTTCTTCTTCTTCCACCAATACTTTATTAACGGTGTATGTAAGTTTCACCATGTTTTGCACTCCAGCGGTAGAGCAAAGTATATTTTGTTAGCAATAAACCAAAAGCATATTTTATGGCCTAATCATCACTACATAGAACACCACCCATAAAGCATGATACTAGTAGACCACAAACTGCTATAAACACCCAAAGCATATTTTATTGCCTAATCATCCATCACTACATAGAACACCACTCATAAAGCATGATACTATTAGACCACAAACTGCTATAAACCCCGAAAATATACTATACTAGTGACTCTAATTGTGTTACCCAATATTATACGAAATAATACTATAAAACATAATAATAAACACACTAATAGTGTATATTAGTTGAATGCACAATCTGATGAGAAATCAAAAAAAAAAAAAAAAACATAACAATAACCTAGAAAGAGTGTAGAGTATTTTTGTGCAAACTATTATACTAGTAGATGGTCTAAGATAACTGTATGTGAAGGAAAAGGTGTGCTCTCCACTCAAACTTTCTTTTTATGAAATCTCCTACCCCCCAGCTGAGCGGTACGCCCAATGGGAAACAAAACGTGGCACATAACACGCCGCCCGCCAGCTCTGGCTCGGTGAATAGGAATCAGTAATCGGGCGGAGTATAAACAACACCGCCGCCAATGTGCTCCTCCCATCTCTGAGGAAATCTGGCGGGCAACTTAGTATTATATTAGCATGTAATAATAATAACAATAATAATAATAATAATACTACTAATACTACTAATAATAATAATAATAATAATAATAATAATATTAATAATAATAATATTAATAATAATAACATGCAATTTCATTTTATAACACATACTAACAAAATAGTGTATAGCCTACTATACTTAACTATAATAGGTTAGGTTGCGTAGGAGGATCTAAAAAGTACAGTAGTATACACACACACACACACACACACACACACACACACACACTTCGCTACTATATGCCAGACGCTCCCCCGGCTTGACACAACCACTCTCCCTGCTTACCTACCAGCCCCCCCCCCTTCCCACTGACTTAGTAGAAGTATTTGAAATAGCAAAACGCCTGGACAAACTAAAATTAAAACGCTCTACCACCCCCATTGACTTACCAATGAAACGCTTCAAGGAGTTCTCCCCGGAGCTTGCTAAACCCCTATGCTCCATCATCAATGCTTCTCTCAGTCAAGCCAGATGCCCAGCTGACTGGAAGACCTCTTATGTATCACCAGTGCCCAAGTCAACCAACCCACAATCCTTAAATCAGCTACGACCTATTGCAATCACCCCAATACCCAGCCTAATCTGTGAAAGTTTTGTGTTCGACTGGCTGGGCTTTTGCTGATATTGCAGGAGTCGTAGTAGACCCTCAGCAATTTGGCAACATGAAAACTTCCTCCACCACTGACTGACTGACTGTCTTGTCAGCTTTCTCGATTACATATACCGCCATCTCGAGAAACGAAAAACGTCTGTAGCTGTCGCCTTCATTGATTTCACTAAAGCGTTCGACCTAGTCGACCACAATATAATCATCAACTAAGCTATTGACCTCGGGCTTCGGAGAAGTCTTATTATACCAGGGCTTACAGACTTCCTCAGTGACCGACGCCAAGCTGTACGCTTCCGAGGGGCTGGCTGTCTCCCCCTTTCAGTCACTCACCTGTGGCGTCCCCCAAAGAGCACCAAGATGGGACCACTCTGGCTTCGCCCACTCATCCAATGATGCCCTAAGAGAAACCCCTACTCGCTTCAGGTATGTCGACAACTCCACCATTAGGATCATGGCGTCAACAATTTACTGCTCAAACTATACACGCCCTTCTTGATTTATTAGACGATACTCCAAAACTGGGCCTAACCATACATGGTTATGCATCAACCTCTCCTCCGACATTGTCCCTCCTTCCACTCTGGGTCGAACACACTCGGGTTTTTAGATTCACAGGCTCCTCGGCGTCACCATAGACAACAAATTAAATAGAAACCACCATTCATTGAGGATTATCAAATCTCAGTTTTCCGTCTCCTCCTCTCCATTTCAGTCCTCATTTGTTCCTGCGCACACAGGCTCCTCAGTGTTTACACATGTTCACATCTTCAAAGCTCACCTGGTCTTCCTCCCTAAATGCCACACAACGTAAACCCCTAGAAAAAGTGCAAAAGAGGCCATGCAAGATTATTCTCTACCCTTCCTACTCCACATATCAAGAAGCGCTCAACACACTGACCGACCCTTTAGACTCTCACTGACCATCACCACGACCTCATCTGCAAATTTGGTAAGAAGCTTCTACACCATCCCCGACACCGGCTCCTACTACCACCTGAGATCCCTAGTCCGAGAATTGCTCTTCGACACCACAACCGCATCCAGCCCATACGTGCACGAACTGATCGCTATAAGAACAGCCCAGTCCCAACCATTGTAAAAATTATCGATAACTTGTAATAAATCAGTGTACTCACTCCCAGTAAACACTACTCCTTGCACTGTCACTATGTTGAAATGAACTGTAGTTTGAGCTTTTCCCCAGCTAGTTATTATATGTCTTATTTGTGTCACTCATGTTACTTGTATATTATTTGTAATTCGTAACCCATTCCCTAAATATGTAACTGTATATTTTCAGTCTTCTGGCTGCCAAGCTCTTTCAATAAACCGTTAATTATTATTATTATTATTATTATTATTTATATGTTGGCCCATACCAACTCACTCCCCTGAACCCTCCTCCCCAGCGGACTATCAACAAGTTCTTGCCATAAGGTACTATCTCATTTGGCCAAGGAATGGAACCAGTGATGAATAGTGGTGAACAGTGCTTAACTCAGTGAAAAACAACTCGGCAGTTGAGTCTTACCCCAGCTAGCTAACCACCTTCACACAGTGAGGTCCCAGGTACCCAGTTATACTTCCCCTGAGACTCCACGATAGAGAGGCCTGGGACCACACCTCACCCACTTGAATGAGTGAGTCATGTCGACCACGTGGTGTCCCCAAGATGCTACGACACCACGTAGTGAATGTTTTGCTACAGCATCATCATGTGAAGTTCCTCATAACACCATCTGTGAGGTAACTGCTACATCATCAGGCCCCTCATAACGCCCTCTGTGAGGGAGTTACTACACTACGTGTCTGGTGTTCAACACCTCACCTTACATGATCTATGCGTGCAAACATTAATCTGTATGTTCACTGTGTGCTCCTTCACCTTTCTCTAATGAGGGCTTTTGTTAAACCACCAATGTATGTACTAAGTCAATTGTGTCCAATGTATACTTTCGAAAAGCCCTTGTTTGAGTTAGGTAGGAGAGAGTAGTCGTCATTATTGTCCAAGCCACATTATCTATTTCTATATATAAGTAATGTAGGCTGGTTTTTAAATACCTCAATCCCCTAACGGTGCCGTTTGTATATTAAGAAATACCGAAGCCATACAGTACAACACCAGCGAATATGAAGTATCACTGTAACCGGCAACTGTTACTCACTCATACCTACATACATATATAGAGTCTTTACAGAATGATAGCAGACACGGGGAAGACGAACAACAAGAGGAGAAGAGTTAGAAGAAAATCAACTTCAAGCTAAGAAGAAGAATACCAAGACATTTCCTCCAAACAACAAAACAACACACACAATCAAGCCGACCAAACACTGAGAAACCAGGACAGCATTACGGACAGCCTGACTTCTGTCACAAGTCCTCCGCCACTATTCTCTAAAATTCGCCCTGATCTGTATGTGTATGGAATGATAACTGCAACTTTGCGTATTAAAACTCATTACTCTTACCGAAGTAATATAGTGCGTGGTTATGTTATGTCATGTTAGGATAGATTATAAACTACATTGGGTTACATTTCGTGAGGTTCGGTGACGCTACAGGAAGTTAGGTGAGGTACCTGGAGGTTAGGTGAATGTTGACTGACTGACAATTATTAGGAAGTGGTTCCAACACGTTCACGCACAACCTATACTCATACCACAAGTCCAGAATTAGAGAGGATCATGTTATTGGATATATTTTCAACGATTTACTCAGTGTCTAACCAACTCTTTAGCGATTTAAATGTGGACCTAAAATTAGGTCCGTATATTTGTTTGTCGTGGTGGTGGTGGTGGTGTGCGCCCGTCCATCAGGTTGATTAACCACCAAAACCATAAAGGGTGTGGCCCTGCTGTTTCAGGGCATACACCACATCCATGGCGGTGACGGTCTTCCCTTTTGCGTGCTCGGTGTAGGTGACGGCGTCACGGATGACGTTCTCCAGAAACACCTTGAGGACGCCGCGGGTCTCCTCGTAGATAAGGCCGGATATACGTTTAACACCTCCACGCCGAGCTAGACGACGAATGGCGGGCTTGGTGATACCCTGGATGTTGTCACGAAGCACCTTACGATGACGCTTGGCGCCACCCTTTCCAAGTCCCTTGCCTCCTTTGCCTCGTCCAGTCATGTTGTTGTGGTTGCTACTACAGGTGGTCCTGGTGTGGCTTCGCCCACGGTTTGGTGGGAGTAGGTGGCGTGCTGCGGACGCAGCGGTAGTATCGTTCATCCAAGGCCGTCCCTCCCTCTTGGAGGTGGGGCGTAGCTTGCGGATGACGCATGCGGCACTCGTGGCCAATGAGGTGGCCACTGAGGTGGAGAATGTCTGTATATAAGCCCGCCCGCCTGCCAGGCCGCCCGTATTTACTATTTCGTCGTCGAGATGGCCCGTACTAAACAGACTGCCCGCAAGTCCACTGGAGGCAAGGCTCCACGGAAGCAGCTTGCCACCCAGGCAGCTCGCAAGTCCGCCCCAGCCACCGGTGGTGTCAAGAAGCCCCATCGTTACAGGCCCGGAACCGTCGCCCTTCGTGAGATCCGTCGTTACCAGAAGAGCACAGAGCTACTCATCAGGAAGCTGCCCTTCCAGCGCCTGGTGCGTGAGATCGCCCAGGATTTCAAGACTGACCTGCGCTTCCAGTCGTCTGCCGTCATGGCTCTGCAGGAAGCCTCTGAGGCTTACCTGGTGGGTCTTTTCGAGGACACCAACCTGTGTGCCATTCACGCCAAGCGCGTTACCATCATGCCCAAGGACATCCAGCTGGCCCGGCGCATCCGCGGAGAGCGTGCTTAAGTCCTCTTCCTTGGGGAAAAAGAAAAAGCACAACAAAACCTACCAGACATCTATAACTCGGCCCTTCTCAGGGCCAAAGAACTGTTCTGAAGATAATTTTCCTGACAATCGAAATGGTTGGTGGTAGGAGAGCGTTAATTTCGGTTACCCAAATCGCCTAACGGTAAGTTGGTAACATTCGTGCAGGCACGAATGTATAGTAGGTCATCAATTCGGGAGGTGGGTGGGTGCAACAAACAAGAGCTAGTAACAAATAAATATATAAAGAATAAGTAAGTAAATAAATAAATAAAATAAAAGAAAATACAATAAAATACAATAAAATAAAATAAATTATTTACATGAAATAGGCGTGCTGCAAACATGAAATGAAGCCCAAACACACTCCATGTATGTCACTTTGCAGTGGGTGTAAAAGTACTCCACGCAGAATTTATTTATTTATTTATTATGTTTCGATTTAGTCCGGTTTCTACGCCAATAGAGAATGCAGATTATTATAATTTTTTTTTTTTTTTATTTCCCTCTCAATATATCACTGTCGGTAACTGTCTCTTTAACATGTAACTGTGGCTCCGATGGAGCCGATTAAGTTGTAGTAGTGGGATGGCGTGTTTGTTGTGCACAAGTAACCTCTTACTTGGAAGAGGTGTACTTGGTGACAGCCTTGGTGCCCTCAGACACGGCATGCTTGGCCAGTTCACCGGGCAGCAAGAGTCGGACAGCTGTCTGGATTTCCCGACTTGTAATGGTGGAGCGTTTGTTGTAGTGCGCCAGGCGGGAAGCCTCAGCAGCGATGCGCTCGAAGATGTCGTTCACGAAAGAGTTCATGATGGACATAGCTTTGGAGGAGACTCCTGTGTCGGGGTGCACTTGCTTCAGTACCTTGTAGATGTAGATGCTGTAGCTTTCCTTCCTCCTGCGCTTCTTCTTCTTGTCACCCTTGGCAATGGCCTTCTGGGCCTTTCCAGCCTTCTTGGCAGCCTTTCCGGAAGTTTTGGGAGGCATGGCGGCACAGTTACTCGTGGCGCGGAGCGGGAGAATTGAAAACTGGCCCGACTAACTTTTCCTTATATACCGAGCGGGCCGCTCAGGATCAGACTGGCTGCAGCTACGGCTCTCTTACATTGGTTGGGTCCGCGAGACGGCCACCTGGCCTGATCCTGAGCTTGGTATAAAAGACCAAGGTGGCGGGCGGAAATTTAACTCCTATCACGAAAAGCAGCAGCAGCAACATGTCAGGACGCGGCAAGGGAGGCAAAGTGAAGGGCAAGTCAAAGTCCCGTTCTGGCAGGGCCGGACTCCAGTTCCCCGTGGGTAGGATCCACCGTCTCTTGCGTAAAGGCAACTATGCTGAGCGTGTTGGTGCAGGTGCCCCTGTGTACCTTGCAGCCGTCATGGAGTACCTGGCAGCAGAAGTGCTCGAGCTGGCCGGTAACGCCGCCCGCGACAACAAGAAGACCCGCATTATCCCGCGTCATCTTCAGCTTGCCATTCGCAATGACGAGGAGCTGAACAAGCTCCTGTCTGGAGTCACCATTGCCCAAGGGGGTGTCCTTCCTAACATCCAAGCTGTGCTCCTCCCAAGAAGACAGAGAAGAAATAAGAACCCAAGGTTCGTTCACACAAGACAACCTAACCAAACAGGCTCCTTTCGGAGCCACAGGATATCACTTAAAGAGAGAAATATACGACATCAACGTTTTGCAGGATAACACTCTATTTTACGTGTAATTAGCATAGTCTTGTGGAAATTGAGTGAAATTGATTTTGAATGGTGTAGATGTGAAGGGCGGTGGTGGGGGCCTGGGGTGGGGGACTTAAACGGGACTTAGAAGGGCGCAAGAAGCAGCAGCAGCAGCAGCAGCAGCCAGGGAGGCGACCTTATTTTCAGTCAGGTTCATACACAAAGAAATACATCAGATTCATTGACAGTACAGTACACATTTACCAGTGTGGGCTAGCCAATTTGGGATAAAGAGCAAGAATGTAATGTCCTCAATGAAGTAATGACATAGTTCAAGATACAATAAGTGAGGTGGCCTGAAGTCTTTGACAGTGTCACATTCAATAATATAGTAGTGCTTTAAAGGTGTATCACCAAGTTTACATGCTGAGTGTTCCGGTATGGGTACAGCGTTACTAACTAGCCAGATGTGTCTGTATCCTAACCTAATTCTGTCCACGACTACATCACACAGGCAGGCAGGAGCAAGTTGTTTGGACACTCTTCCTAGCCCCCTTGGTCCCTGTTCACCTACCTACTGTAGCAGTAAGTAGGTACCTGTTGTAAATCGAAAGGTTGCCAATTCGTATTCAGGGAAAGTTGTTGGAGCTTCTAAACTTGAACTGACACAATCCGAGGAGTGGTGACCCGAGGATCACAGACACTATCTCTCCCACTACAAATCCCTTCCTAACCTCCTGCTCCTTCCTAACCTCCTGCTCCTTCCTATGTCCTCCCAAAATTGAACCATGCTATCGCAAAGGTAATAATACAGGTAGAGACAACAACATATTTTCCTATTGTCTTATTATATATTAATAACAGAAACGCTGCCGCCATCCCGGAGGCTTTACATTGTCTCACTGTTCATTCCCTCCACAATTCTTCCTCTTACTTCTTCTTCTTCTTCTTCTTCTTCTTCTTCTTCTTCTTCTTCTTCTTCTTCTTCTTCTTTTTCTTCTTCTTCTTCTTCTTCTTCTTCTTCTTCTTCTTCTTCTTCTTCTTCTTCTTCTTCTTCTTCTTCCATCAATACTTTATTAACGGTGTATGTAAGTTTCACCATGTTTTGCACTACAGCGGTAGAGCAAAGTATATTTTGTTAGCAATACACCAAAAGCATATTTTATGGCCTAATCATCACTACATAGAACACCACCCATAAAGCATGATACTAGTAGACCACAAAAACTGCTATAAACCCCCAAAGCATATTTTATTGCCTAATCATCACTACATAGAACACCACTCATAAAACATGATACTATTAGACCACAAACTGCTATAAACCCCAATAATATACTATACTAGTGACTCTAATTGTGTTACCCAATATTATACGAAATAATACTATAAAACATAATAATAAACACACTAATAGTGTATATTAGTTGAATGCACAATCTGATGAGAAGTCAAAAAAAAAAAAAAAAAAAATAGCAACAACCTAGAAAGAGTGTAGAGTATTTTTGTGCAAACTATTATACTAGTAGATGGTCTAAGATAACTGTATGTGAAGGAAAGGGTGTGCTCTCCACTCAAACTTTCTTTTTATGAAATCTCCTACTCCCCAGCTGAGCGGTACGCCCAATGGGAAACAAAACGTGGCACATAACACGCCGCCCGCCAGCTCTGGCTCGGTGAATAGGAATCAGTAATCGGGCGGAGTATAAACAACACCGCCGCCAATGCTCTGACGGTGAGTCGCCAGTCGCAGTCGGGAGCAGTCGCAATCAGGAGCAGTAGCAGTCAGACAGAGTGAAGTGGAAGCCGGAGAAGGAACAGTCACAGCTGATTGGCTAGTCATTGGACCTATCCCACCTTCCCACGTACCCTGGAAAACCCAAGCTCCTAACCGCCATTTCCTACTGACAATTCTGTTGATTCAATCAACACATTGAGCCTCTCCTACAGTATCGGACCTCCCTTAGGAACCCCGAATGCTGCTGAGGGGCTTGGTGTGAAGAGAGAGTCGGCAGTGAGTTTTCAGACCTTTTTCTTCTACTCTAATCCTTCTCTTCCGTGCCGTGAAAGGACCTATTCCCCTGTCAGCTGACGTACAGGGGAGTATTCGTCTGGAAACGCCCTCTGTCCCCACACCTCGCTAGTGCGTGTTTGTGTGAAGGGTGGAGGGTCAGCACAACCTGCCGATTCGCCTGGGGACCCCTGTGATAGTGCAGGGCCTCCCCTACGTGAGGGGCGCAGGAAATTAGGGACTGTTAGGGGAGATCTCCATAAATCTCCAATTCAAACAGTTAACATGCCTTCAATTAAAATTAAAGTGGACCGTACCATCCAACCGTGCATGGACCTCGCCTCACTTATTTTCCAACTGACCTGTATATTTCAGATCCGTTCCTTCACCAATGACGACATTATCAAAATATTTGTACAAACTGATGAAGATGCCGACCTATTCCACTCCCCAGCAGTGAACAATAGACTGAGGGACAATGGCCTAACGGTCCTCAGTTCACCCGAATACCGCGCAAAATGCACCCTCATATGTAGGAAAGTCATTCCTCAGATCCTTGACAACCCTAACCTATTGACAGAACTCAACTCACAAAACACCCCCCAAATGACATATGCAGCCCGGATGGGAACTCTCCCCATGTTAAAAATCACTACGGCTACTCAAACTGACGCCATCAAATTAAAATCATACGGAATTAAAATCGGCAGCAATATCATCCCCTCAAGAGACATTGAATTTCAACATTACATACAGGTACACCAATGTTTTAATTGCTATCAATTCGGGCACAACACCAACCGTTGCAGTAATACAATAACCTGCTCAAAGTGTGCCAATCAAGGCCACTCATACCGAAACTGTACTGCCACGGTAACAAAATGCTGCAACTGCAAAGGCCCTCACGCTGCCATCAGCAACAAGTGCAAAATTAGACTCGACAATAGCACAACACCACTCCCTCCCCGCCGATCACCTCCTACAGCACCACCTCCACCTCCCCACCACTCACTCCCTAATGCCTCGGCCCTCCCCACCCGCACTTGCTGGACCAACAACGTGACCGCCCCCCCACCCTCCTCCGACATGGATGCAAAAATCACCACCATCATACTTCTGGCACATACCCTAAGCAACGGAAACAGGTCTCTTTTTCTGAAACTGGCAATTGATGGTTTGAGGGAGAACGGCCTCCCTACCATACACATTCCTGATTCCTTCAGAACCGGTCCCGACCTCATCTTTCCCACTGCCCCCATCCCCGACCGGACCAGCATGCCACCCCCTCCCCCCAGAGAAGCCACTGCAATCTCCCTCCGCCCCTCCACTTCTGCCATGCCCACACCTGACTTATCTCACCAACCTACTGTTACCTCACCCCCCGGAGTAATCAGTCGAAAACCTCCCGACCCCTCCACCTTGACCTTGCCTACACCTGACTTTTCCCACACGACTACGATGAACTCCCGAACCTCCAAACTCCGAACCAAACCCAATCTTCCCCTAACACCTCAGACTCCCAAGAATAAAATGGCAGCCCATCCCCCCACTGAACTGGTGGTCAAGACCACTAGACCTAAGAGGAAGAACACCTCCCCCCTTTCTTCCTACACTCATGACAGCAAAAGAATTATAAAATACACACATCCAACTAAATCTATAATTAAAGTAAATCTATTCGGCACTACCCCAAAGAAAACAGGAAACAACCCCGACACGAACCTAGCACACTCCACTCATCCTCCCGACTCCCCCACACACACAGTCGCGTAACCGCCCGTCCCTCACCTACATACACCTCACTCAGACCTCGCTCACAGTCACTCGACAAGTTAGACCTCATCCCTGCACCCCAGAATTTCAATCTCATATAAGTAACAAATTATACAACATGATCACCATTATGCAATACAACTGTAGAGCATATCACTCAAACAGACATGCCATCTCTCTCCTCATACAAGAACACAACCCAGACATCCTCCTCCTCAACTCAATATGCACAGACACCAAAATCAAGCACTTCGGCTACACAAGCAGACAATCACCCCACGAACTATTCGAGGGCGTTGCAATCCTCATCAGATCCTCCATGAAACACGAATTCATCACCAACTTTGCCTTCAAACACTTCATGGCCGCCAAGATCGACACTCAACACGGACAGATTATCATCTGCACAACATACTCAAGACCTAACTCGCGTATCCCCTTCACAGACCTAAACTCCATCTTTAACAACTCACACCTACCTGTAATACTAATGGCCGACCTCAATGCACACCACACCGCATTCCAGCACAACCGCATCGACCCCCTTGGCCAACAACTACACGCTTTGGTCACTCACAAAAACCTTCACCACATTGGCCCTTTCTTCCCCACATTCTACGCTGCTCACGGCAAAGGCACTCCAGACATCGTCATCACCAACACCCCTGCCCTCCAATTCCAACACTACATCACTCCCGGCCCCCTATCAGGCTCAGACCACATTCCCATCACTCTTCACCTCTCCAACAATCCCATCCTCCTCCCAGCAACCTCACCTCAATACCAGTATCAACACGCAGATTGGGATGCCTTCAAGAAGACACTCTCTGAACAACAATACACTCTCAACCTCGAACACCAACCCACTAGGATGATTGAGGAAACCTGGACACACCTTTTCAACACTATCACCGCCATAGCAGATACCCACATTCCTAAACACCGGTTCAAGAGAAAATACTCCTTCACACCCTCCATAAGAACTCGACGCCTACTTCACTGCTACAGGACACGATTCGAACTAAACAAACTTAACCTAGCACCAGTTTACGCAGACATCTCCATACTAAAAACACACATCATCCACAGCCTCCGTCAAGACCATGAGGTTCACTGGGCAAAACTCGTAGAGGCTGCCCAGGTACACAGAACACATAACCCCGAGAATTTTGGCAAAGGATCGCCAGGCTGAAAGGAACTGCGAAACTCCCCTTTGATCACCTGCTAGTAAATGGTAGAAAAATCAATGAGCCAGCCGAGGTAGCACAAACACTAAAACAACACTGGGAACACATTTTCCACCCACACCCCCCCACACAACAAAGGTACATCTTAAACCACATAAACAACATCACCACACACATGCAAACACTTCACGACAGAACAACTCCTAACAACACAATAGATACCTCCACACTCACACAGAACCACACCCTCACTGCTCCTTTCACCCCAACAGAAGTCAAACAAGCACTAGACAAAATCAAAAAGAAAACACCAGGTGACAGCAATATTGGTCAAGCAATCCTGAAGCACCTGCCCCCAGAAACAGTCACAGCCATTACATACCTCTACAACACCCAACTGGCTACAGGATACTTCCCAAAACTCTTTAAGACAGCCACAGCCATCATGATACCTAAACCAAACAAAAACCCAACAGATCCTCAAAACTACAGACCGATCAGCATACTAGAAGTCTTAGGCAAAACTTTTGAAAGACTATATAACACCCGCCTCAGATACCACCTTGAAGATGAACAACTACTGTCCTACAAGCAGTTCGGCTTCAGAGCACACCACTCAACTCAAGACGCACTCAATATAATCACAAACTACCTCCACATGAACAAAGATGCATACAAGATAGCACTCATTACAAAAGACGTACAAAAAGCCTTCGACACAGTTTGGCACGATGGATTAAATTACAAGATATGCACCAATTTTAACCTCCCTCAAAAATCACAACAATTACTATGTAACTTCCTAACAGACAGAAAAATGAGGATAAAAGTCACACCTGCCTACTCTGACCACTTCACACTGCATGCAGGAGTCCCACAAGGATCAGTCCTGTCCCCAACACTATACATTCTTTACACAAACGACTTACCCGACCCCTTACACATCGACTCTCTGACAATACAGTACGCCGACGATGTAACCCAACTAGTCAGACACAGAACTCTTGATCACCCAACAGACAAAGCTAACAGGGAACTCGAACAAGTTACACAATGGGAACTCCGATGG
Source organism: Homarus americanus (assembly GCF_018991925.1). NCBI lineage: Eukaryota > Metazoa > Arthropoda > Malacostraca > Decapoda > Nephropidae > Homarus > Homarus americanus. The sequence goes on along the minus strand of NW_024711500.1, from coordinate 6,639 downwards.
CGAATACAAACCAACCCGAACAAAGCACAAATCACCTACTTCGGCACCAAAAGACGACAACCACGTCACATTTACCTAAACCCCTACATCGCCTACCCTTCACCTATAACTATCAAACGAACAAACACAATCCTAGGAGTCACATTCAACAACACCCTCACCATGACACTACACACCAATATGAAGGCTTTGATCGCAAAGAAAACACTCGAGAATATATACAGATTCAGAACCGCATCAATCAAAACCAAAACACACCTATTCAAAGCCCTCATACGCCCACTATTGACTTATGCACCTAACACACTCCAGCTAGCACCACCATCAAGCGCCAAGAAACTTCAAGTCATTCAAAACAAAGCACTAAGATTCATCCATAACACACACTGGTCATCCTTCACCCGAAATAGTCATTTACATGAACTCAGCTCCGTCCCCCCACTTAACATCTACTGGAGACAACTAGGTGACAAACAAATAGAATCACTCCTCACTAATTACCCTCAATGGGAGGATTATTTCGACAACATCATACTCCCACGCAGATTCAGAGACAGAAATCCCTCCATACTAAACAGACCAAACACTCCCCTCCCACCTCCCTTGTATTAATATCTTCCCTATAACCACACCCAACAATTTCCCCCCAAATTAAACCTAACCTCTCCTTAACCCTCGCCCAACGATTCTCCCCTTCGCTTGAACCCCGCCACCTCCAAACTCGAAGACCACTCCGTAAAAAAAAATAAAACTAACCCACTCAACCTGCACTAACACTCCCCCCCCAAACAAAAGAAAAGAAAAGACCCTAACAATCCCCCCAAAATAAAAACCTAACATACCCAGCCGTTACTAGCAATCCCACACAAAATAAAAAATAACCATTCTACCGTTAACTAACCACACCCTATCACTCCTCCCAAAATAAAAACCTAACTTACCCAGCCGTTACTAGCAATCCCACACAAAATAAAAAATAACCATTCTACCATTAACTAACCACACCCTATCACTCCTCCCAAAACAAATACCTAACTTACCCATCCCATACTAACTCGGATGACATGTACGTTTCCCTTAGCCAATAAGGTCGGGGAGAGTTCCACAGTGCCTGTACGCAAGCCCTCTCCCTCAAGAATGTTACCTACACTGTTTTATGGGCACCTCCCTTAGCCAATAAGGTCGGAGAGGTGTGTCTAATAAAAACGGTACCAAATTGCAGACGACATTGAACGCCTCCTTTAGCCAATAAGGTCGGGGAGGGGTGCAATGTACCTGTACACAAACCCTCTCCCTCAAAAATGGGGCCAGAACTCACAATACCTGCAAGAGCCTACCGCAATTGCAGAAGTCCTTTACTAGCCAAAGGGAAGAAAGAATGCAATGATTAACCCAACTCTGCCAACTACTAACAAAACCTACAATCCTCCCAAAAGAAAAACTTAACCCACCCAACCTTACTCACAATCCCTCCTATAAAAAAAAAAAAAAATGCTAACTCTCCATCCAATCACTAATCAACACCTTCAATCCTCCCAAAAGAAAAACTTAACCCACCCAATCTTCTCTGATCCTCAAAAAAAAAAAAACACAACTCACTATCAATCACACTAATAATCAACACCTTCAATCTCAAAAACTTAATATACCCGACCTTTCTAACAAGCCCTTCGACCCTCTAAAAAAAAAAAAAAAAAAAAAAAAAAAAAAAAACCTGTTCAATACAACTATTCATTAGCAACACAAATCATATCACACCTAAGGAATCCTTCCATACTATAAATTAACCCAACAACCTCCAAAGCCCCCCTCTCCTCTCCTCGCCTCCCCTCTCCTCTCCTCTCCTCCCCCCTCCTCCCGACAACCGAACCATACCTGACCTTATAACAATTATCCTAACCCTCCCCCTCTCCCCTTACTACATTTCCACGCAAACGCATACACACTCACACAACAACCCCCCCTAAGCAATTCTAATTCACCCCCGCCAGACAAAGCCTCTCATAACACCACAACTCTCCAAAACCAAATCAAACATACCCAACCTCTATACCAGCCACTGTCAACATTATCGATCTAACTCAAGACTGAAACCAAACAACCTATATCTCACTCTCATCTCCGTTCACAATTTGACAAAGCTCAAATCTGTCCCCTGCTATTACTAAATAACTCTCCTACGATACACTCATCCTTCCTTACTACGAATACTTTGACATTTCAAGCTCAAAGATTCAAAACTCTTCCTCCAACTCTCTCCATTTCTCTCTGACATAGCTGAAAGACCCACAACTCTCAGAAACAAATCAAAACATACCCAACGTCTGTGACATCCAATTCTCAATAAAATCGACCTAACTCAAGACTGAAACCATTCAGCCTATATCTCATTCTCTTCTCCGTTCATAATTTGACAAAAAAGCTCAAATCTGTCTGCTGCTATTACTAAAAACTCTCCTACGATACGCTCATCCTTCCTTACTATGAATACTTTGACATTTCAAGCTCAAAGATTCAAAAACCCTTCCTCCAACTCGCTCCGTTCCTCTTTGACATAGCTCAAAGACTTTACCTTCATCTTTATCCAAACAACCCTACGACTAGCAAAATTTCTATATTTTCACCTTCTCTGTTTACTTTGATCGTGTGTTCCTGTGCGTCCGTCCACTTGCGTTTCTCGGCTTGCGCCGCCGCCGTGGCGGGGCGGTTCTTCCTACGCTCTGCCAACACTGCCCGAGCTAAGACGACAATCAGAACACCTGCGTTGGCCCTTTGCTTGCTCGGACCTGCTCCCGCCCTCCCTCTGCCTCGTCCTGATTGTTGTTGTTGTTGCACCCTCAGGGCATTTTGCCTACCCCCTCACGCAAGCGGTGTTTAGCCACTGCACCTGTTCTCTCCTTCTAAAATTCACTTCCATCCTCCCTTTATTCTTCCTCTGAACCTCCTTCCCCCCTGTCACTAGCATTTTTCTTTCTTCTTTTCGCAGCTCCAGATCATCGAGTCGCCAGTCGCAGTCGGGAGCAGTCGCAATCAGGAGCAGTAGAAGTCAGAGCGAAGTGGAAGCCGGAGAAGGAACAGTCACAGCTGATTGGCTAGACATTGGACCTATCCCACCTTCCCACGTACCCTGGAAAACCCAAGCTCCTAACCGCCATTTTCCTACTGACAATTCTGTTGATTCAATCAACACATTGAGCCTCTCCTACAGTATCGGACCTCCCTTAGAAACCCCGAATGCTGCTGAGGGGCTTGGTGTGAAGAGAGAGTCGGCAGTGAGTTTTCAGACCTTTTTCTTCTACTCTAATCCTTCTCTTCCGTGCCGTGAAAGGACCTATTCCCCTGTCAGCTGACGTACAGGGGAGTATTCGTCTGGAAACGCCCTCTGTCCCCACACCGCGCTAGTGCGTGTTTGTGTGAAGGGTGGAGGGACAGCACAGCCTGCCGATTCGCCTGGGGACCCCTGTGATAGTGCAGGGCCTCCCCTACGTGAGGGGCGCAGGAAATTAGGGACTGTTAGGGGAGATCTCCATAAATCTCCAAATCAAACAGGTAACATGCCTTCAATTAAAATCAAAGTGGACCGTACCATCCAACCGTGCACCGACCTCGCCTCACTTATTTTCCAGCTGACATGTATATTTCAGATCCGTTCCTTCACCAATGACGACATTGTCAAAATATTTGTACAAACTGATGAAGATGCCGACCTATTCCACTCCCCAGCAGTGAACAATAGACTGAGGGACAATGGCCTAACGGTCCTCAGTTCACCCGAATACCGCGCAAAGTGCACCCTCATATGTAGGAAGGTCATTCCTCAGATCCTTGACAACCCTAACCTGTTGACAGAACTCAACTCACAAAACACCCCCCAAATGACATATGCAGCCCGGATGGGAACTCTCCCCATGTTAAAAATCACTACGGCTACTCAAACTGACGCCATCAAATTAAAATCATACGGAATTAAAATCGGCAGCAATATCATCCCCTCAAGAGACATTGAATTTCAACATTACATACAGGTACACCAATGTTTTAATTGCTATCAATTCGGGCACAACACCAACCGTTGCAGTAATACAATAACCTGCTCAAAGTGTGCCAATCAAGGCCACTCATACCGAAACTGCACTGCCACGGTAACAAAATGCTGCAACTGCAAAGGCCCTCACGCTGCAATCAGCAACAAGTGCAAAATTAGACTCGACAATAGCACAACACCACTCCCTCCCCGCCGATCACCTCCTACAGCACCACCTCCACCTCCCCACCACTCACTCCCTACTGCCTCGGCCCTCCCCACCCGCACTTGCTGGACCAACAACGTGACCGCCCCCCCACCCTCCTCCGACATGGACGCAAAAATCACCACCATCATACTTCTGGCACATACCCTAAGCAACGGAAACAGGTCTCTTTTTCTGAAACTGGCAATTGATGGTTTGAGGGAGAACGGCCTCCCTACCATACACATTCCTGATTCCTTCAGAACCGGTCCCGACCTCATCTTCCCCACTGCCCCCATCCCCGACCGGACCAGCATGCCACCCCCTCCCCCCAGAGAAGCCACTGCAATCTCCCTCCGCCCCTCCACTTCTGCCATGCCCACACCTGACTTATCTCACCAACCTACTGTTACCTCACCCCCCGGAGTAATCAGTCGAAAACCTCCCGACCCCTCCACCTTGACCTTGCCTACACCTGACTTTTCCCACACGACTACGATGAACTCCCGAACCTCCAAAATCCGAACCAAACCCAATCTTCCCTAACACCTCAGACTCCCAAGAATAAAATGGCTGCCCATCCCCCCACTGAAATGGTGGTCAAGACCACTAGGCCTAAGAGGAAAAACACCTCCCCCCTTTCTTCCTACACACCTGACTGCAAAAGAATTATAAAATACACACATCCAACTAAATCTATAATTAAAGTAAATCTATTCGGCACTACCCCAAAGAAAACAGGAAACAACCCCGACACGAACCTAGCACACTCCACTCCTCTTCCCGACTCCCCGACACACACAGTCACGTAACCGCCCATCCCTCACCTACATACACCTCACTCAGACCTCGCTCACAGTCACTCGACAAGTTAGACCTCATCTCTGCACCCCAGAATTTCAATCTCATATAAGTAACAAATTATACAACATGATCACCATTATGCAATACAACTGTAGAGCATATCACTCAAACAGACATGCCATCTCTCTCCTCATACAAGAACACAACCCAGACATCCTCCTCCTCAACTCAATATGCACAGACACCAAAATCAAGCACTTCGGCTACACAAGCAGACAATCACCCCACGAATTATTCGAGGGCGTTGCAATCCTCATCAGATCCTCCATGAAACACGAATTCATCACCAACTTTGCCTTCAAACACTTCATGGCCGCCAAGATCTACACTCAACACGGACAGATTATCATCTGCACAACATACTCAAGACCTAACTCGCGTATCCCATTCACAGACCTAAACTCCATCTTTAACAACTCACACCTACCTGTAATACTAATGGCCGACCTCAATGCACACCACACCGCATTCCACCACAACCGCATCGACCCCCATGGCCAACAACTACACGCTTTGGTCACTCACAAAAACCTTCACCACATTGGCCCTTTCTTCCCCACATTCTACGCTGCTCACGGCAAAGGCACTCCAGACATCGTCATCACCAACACCCCTGCCCTCCAATTCCAACACTACATCACTCCCGGCCCCCTATCAGGATCAGACCACATTCCCATCACTCTTCACCTCTCCAACAATCCCATCCTCCTCCCAACAACCACACCTCAATACCAGTATCAACACGCAGATTGGGATGCCTTCAAAACCACACTCTCTGAACAACAATACACACTCAACCTCGAACACCAACCCACTAGGATGATTGAGGAAACCTGGACACACCTTTTCAACACTATCACCGCCATAGCAGATACCCACATTCCTAAACACCGGTTCAAGAAAAATTACTCCTTCACACCCTCCATAAGAACTCAACGCCTACTTCACTGCTACAGGACACGATTCGAACTAAACAAACTTAACCTAGCACCAGTTTCCACAGACATCTCCACACTAAGAACACACATCATCCATAGCCTCCGTCAAGATCATGAGGTTCACTGGGCAAAACTCGTAGAGGCTGCCCAGGAACACAGAACACATAACCCCCGAGAATTTTGGCAAAGGATCGCCAAGCTGAAAGGAACTGCAAAACCCCCCTTTGATCACCTGCTAGTAAATGGTAGGAAAATCAATGAGCCAGCCGACGTAGCACAAACACTAAACAACACTGGGAACACATTTTCCACCCACACCCCCCCACACAACAAAGGTACATCTTAAACCACATAAACAACATCACCACACACATGCAAACACTTCACGACAGAACAACTCCTGACAACACAATAGATACCTCCACTCTCACACAGGACCACACCCTCACTGCTCCTTTCACCCCAACAGAAGTCGCACAAGCACTGGACAAAACCAAAAAGAAAACTCCAGGTGACAGCAATATTGGTCAAGCAATCCTGAAGCACCTGCCCCGAGAAACAATCACAGCCATTACATACCTCTACAACACCCAACTGGCTACAGGATA
>NW_024711499.1:0-73420 GCF_018991925.1 Homarus americanus | reverse complement strand
TAGGCATTCACACCTCCCTGGCCATGGCACTGAAGCTTTGCCCGGCCCTCACACCCCTGATTCATGGCACTGAATGCGTGCCCAGCCTCACACTGGCCATGGTATGGAGGGCTCAGCCCCTGATACACCTGGTCATGACACTGAATGGGTGCCCCGGCCCCTCACACCACAGGCCATGGTGCTTGAAGTGTGCTCCAGCCCTCACACCCCGGGGTCATGTCACTGGAAGGGGTGCCTTCCTCACACCCTGGGCCACACACGGATAGTGCCCGGCCCTCACACCCCTGGTCATGTCACTAAAGGGTGCACGGCCTCACACCCCGGGTCATGACACTGAAGGGTGCCTGGCCTCACACCCCGGGTCATGGTGCGGAATTGGTGCCCGGCCCTCACCCGGGTCATGGTGCTGAGGGTGCCTGCCTTCACACCCCGGGTCATGTCACTAAAACGGGTGCCCGGCCCTCACACCCCGGTCAAGGCCACTGAAGGAGCACGCCATGACACCCCGGTCATGGACTGGAGGCAAGGTGCCTGGCCTCACACCCTGTCATGGCACCTGGGCGAGGTGCCCGGCCTCACACCCTGGCCATGGCACAAGCTTTGCCTGGCCCTCACACCCTGGTCATGTACCCAAAGTTGTGCCCGCCCACACCCCGGGATTCAATGGCACTGCAAGGGTGCCCGCCCTCTCACACCCAGGTATAGAGCTGGAGGAGTGACAGGCCCCTACACACCCGGGTCATGACACTGAAGGGGTGCCTGGCCCTCACACCACAGGCCTTGGTGCTGATGTGCCCGCCTCACACCGGGTCATGTCACTGAAGGGGTGCTGCCTCACACCCAGGTCATGGCACTGAAGGGGTGCCTGGCCCACACCCCAAGTCATGGTGCTGAAGTGGTGCCCGGCCCCACAACCCGGGTCGGGTGCTGATAAGGCCTGGCCCTCACACCCCTGGGTCATAGCCACTGGAAGGGGTGCACGGCCGTCACACCTGGGTCATGCTCAACATGTGCCCAGCCCTCACACCCCTGGCCAGTGCCAGTCCTCACACCCCGATTCATGGCACTGAAAAGGGTGCCCAGCCTGACCTGCCAGCACTGTAGGGATGCCCGGCCTCACACGCCGGGTCATGGTGCTGGAGGTGCCAGCCCCACACCCGGCCGTCACTGAAGGGGTGCCCGGCCCTCACACCCCGGGTCATGGCACTGAAGGCATGCCCGGCCTCACAGACCTGGTTATAGACCCAACGGGTGGCGACCCTCACACCCCGGGTCATGGGGCCAGGGGTGCCCGCCTTCACACTTCGGGTATGGCACTGAAGGAGTGACCGGCCTCACACCCCGGGTCATGGCACTGGAGCGGTGCCCGGCCCACACACGCCGGGTCATGTCACTGAAGGTGCACGGCCGTCACACCCCGGGTCATGTCACTGAAGGGTTGTCCGGTTCACACGCCGGGCCATGGTACTCGATTGGTGCCCAGCCCTCACCCCGGGTCATGGTGCTGAAGGGGTGCCCGCCTCACACCCCATTCATGGCACGAAAGGGGTGCCCGGCCCCACCCCTGTCTCGCAGCATCAGGGGTGCCCGGCCCACACCGGGTCATGGTGCTGGAGGCTCGGCCCTCACACCGGTCATGTCACTGAAGGGGTGCCTGGCCCCACACCCCGGGTCATGGCACTGAAGGTATGCTAGGCCCTCACAGACCTGGTTATAGACCTAAACGGGTAGCCGACCTCACACCTCCGGTCAAGGAGGGGTGCCCGCCTCACACCCCTGATCATGGCACTGAGGGTGCCTGGCCCACACCCCTGGTCATAGCACTGAAAGGTGCCTGGGCCCACACACACACCGGGTCATGTCAGTGAAACAGCCTGCCCTCACACCCCGGGTCATAGCACTGAAGGGGTGCTCGGCCTCATACCGGGTCATGGTGCTGAGGGGTGCCGCCTCTCACACCTCGATTCATGGCACTGGAAGGGGTGCCTGGCCTCACACCCCGGGTCATGGTGCTGGAAGGTGCCCGGCCTCACACCCGTGGTCATGGCACTGAAGGGGTCTGGCCCTCACACCCTGGTCATGTCACTAAAGTGGTGCCCGGCCCTACACCCCGATTCATGGCACTGAGGTGCCTGGACTCACACCCTGGGCCATGGTCTGGAAGGGTCCCTGGCCCTGACACCCTGGGTCATGACACTGAATGGGTGCCTGACCACACCCCCGGGCCATGGTGCTGAGGGGAGCCATGCCTCACACCCCGGCCATGGTGTGCAGGGTGCCTGGCCTCACACACACGGTTCATGGAACTGAAGGTGCCTGGCCCTCACACCCCGTCATGTCACTAAAGGGGTGCACGGCCCTCACACCCTGGGTCATGGCACTAAAGGGGTGCCCGGCCCTCACCCCAAGGTCATGGACTTAGAGGTTCCCTGCCCACACCCCTGGACCATTGCACTGAGGTGCCCGCCCTCACACCCCAGGTCATGCCCAAAGTGTTCTGGCCCCACACCCCCGACCACAGCACTGAAGGGGTGCCCAGCCCTCACACCCTGACCATGTCACTGAAGGTGCCCAGCCCTCACACCCCAGCTCATGGCACTGAAGGTGCCCGCCGTCACACCCCCTGGCCATGGCACCTGCTGCGTGCCTGGCCCTCACACCCTGCTCATAGACACATAAACGCGCCCTGCCCTCACATACCGGGTCATAGCACAAAGGTGCCAGACATCACACCCCTGTTCATGGCACTGAAGGTGCCCGCTCACACACCCCGGGTCATGGCACCACCACCCCCCACCATGGCAAAAAAATCTAGCCAGGCCCTCACACCCCTGCGTCATGTCACTGAGGTTCACGGCCTCACACCCCGGTTCATAGCACTAAGGTGCCCGCCCTCACCCCGTTTCATGTGAAGCGTGCCCAGACCTCACACCCAGATCCACAGCATTGAAGGTGCCTGCCCCACCCCTGTCCATGGCACTGAAGGTGCCTGGCCCTCACACCCTGGTCAAGAACCAAACGAGTGCCCGCCTCACACCCCTGGTCACAGCACCCAACGATTGCCCGCCCTGACACCCGGGTTCATGGCACCGGGGTGCCTGGCCTCACACACCCGGGTCATGGTGCTGGAGGTGCCTGGCTCACACCCCTGCTCTCTGGCACTGAAAGGGTGCCCGGCCCTCAGACCCGGTTCATAGCACTGAAGGGGTGCCTGCCCTCATACCCCGGTTCATTGCCTGAAGGGTGCCCAGCCTCACACCCGGGTCATGGTGCTGGAGGGTGCCCGGCCCCACACTGAGCAGGCACTGAATCGAGCCCGCCTCACACCCGGGTCATGGCACTGAAGGGGTGCCCGGCCCTCACACCCCGATTCATGCACTGAAGGTGCCCGGCCCTCACACCCCTGGCCATGGTTCTGAAGGGCTCCGGCCCGACACCCTGGCCATGACACTGAAGGGGTGCCTGACCTCACACCCCGGGCCATGGTGCTGAGGAGCCATGCCCTCACACCCCGATCCATGGTGCTAGAGGGTGCCCGGCCCTCACATACAGGGTCATGGAGCTGAAGGTGCCCCGGACATCACACCCCGGGTCATGTCACTAAAGGGTGCACGGCCCTCACACCCCTGGTCATGGAGCTACAGGTGCCTGGCCTCACCCCCCAGGTCATGGATGAAGCGGTTCCTGCACTCACACCAGGGGTCATAGCTGAAGGGTGCCTGGCCGTCACACCCCCGGGTCATGGCACTGGAGTGCCCGCGTCACACCCTGGCCATGGCACTGAAGGTGCCTGGCCCTCACACCCTGGTTAGTAGACTCCAAACGGGTGCCTGGCCCCACACCCCGGTCATGGCACTGAAAGGGTACCCGGCCCACACACCCCGAGTCATGTCATGAAGTGCCCCTCACACCCCGGGTCATGTTGCTGAAGGAGTCACCAGCCCTCACACCCGGGTCAGGCACTGAAAGGGCCTGGCCCACCTACCTGGGTCATGTCATTGAAGGTGCCCGGCCTCACACCCGGGTCAGGTCACTGAAAGGTGCCCGCCCTCAGAGCCCAGGTCATAGCACTGAAGGGTGCCCTGGCCCTCATACCCCCGGGTCATGGTGCTGAGCCGATGCCCGGCCCTCACACCTCGATTCATGGAACTAAAACGAGCCCGCCCTCACACCCCGGGTCATGGTGCTGAAGGGTGCCCGGCCCTCACACCCCTGTCTTCATGGCACTGAAGGTGCCTGGCCCTGACGCCCGGGTCACCTCACTGAAAGCCGTCCCTGGCCGTCACACCCTGGCCATGGCATCATTGAAGGTGCACGGCCCTCACACCCCGAAGTCATGGCACTGAACGGTACCCGGCCCACACACCCAAGGCCATGTCATTAAGGGGTGCCCGGCCCTACACTGGGTCATGGTACTGAGGGTGCCCGCCCTCACACCCCCTGATTCATGGCACTGGAAATGGAGCCCGCCCCTCACATCCCGGGTCATGGTGCTGAAAGGGTGCCCGGCCCTCATACCGGGTCAGCACTGAAGAGCCATCGGCCCTCACACCCTGGTCATGGCACAAAGGGTGCCCGCCCACACACCCCGGGCCGTCTACCGAAAGGGTGTCCGCCTCACACCCGGTCATAGCACTGAAGGGGTGCCCGGCCCTCATATCCCGGTACGGTGCCGAGGATGCCCGGCCCACACCCCGATTCATGGAACTAAATCGACCGCCTACACCCCGGATCATGGTGTTGAAGGGTGCCCGTCCTCACACCCCGCTTAATGGCACTGAAAGTGCCGGCCCTGACGCCCCGGTCAATACTGAAGGGGTTCTGGCCCTACCCCGGCCATAGCATCAAAGGTGCCCGGCCTCATATCCTGAATGGTGCTCGAGGGATGCCCGGCCCTCACACCTGATTCATGGAACTAAATCGAGCCCGCCCTCCCACCCTGGGTCATGCCAGAAAGGGTGCCCGGCCCTTACACCATGGGTCATAGAACTGAAGGGGTGCCTGCCCTTATACCCCGATTCATGGCACTGAAATCGAGCCCGGCCCTCACATCCCGGGTCATGGTGCTGAAAGGGTGCTCTGCCCTCACCCGGGCCATGGCACTGAAGGAGCACGGCCTCACACCCCTGGTCATGGCACTGAAAGGGTGTCCGGTCCTCACATCCCGGGTCATGGTGCTGAAGGTGCCCGGCCCTATACCCCGGGTCATGGCACTGAAGGAGCCACCGGCCTCACACCCCTGGTCAGGCCTGAAAGGGGTGCCCGCCCACACACCGGGTCATGTCATTGAAGGGGTCCCGCCCACACCCCCGGGTCTACACTGAAAGGGTGTCCGGCCCTCACACCCCGGTCATAGCACTGAAGGGGTGCCTGGCCTCATATCCTCGGTAGGTGCCGAGGGATGCCCGCCTCACACCCTGATTCATGGAACTAAAATCGAGCCCGGCCTCACACCCCCGGATCATGGTGCTGAAGGTGCCCGCCTCACACCCCTGCTTAATGGCACTGAAGGGGTGCTGGACCCTGACGCCCCGGGTCATGTCACTGAAGGGGTTCCGGCCTCACACCCGGGTCATAGCACTCAAGGTGCCGGCCCCATATCCCGGGTAATGGTGTCGAGGGATGCCCGCCCTCACACCCCGATTCATGGAACTAAAATCGAGCCCGCTCACACCCCGGGTCATAGCACTGAAGGATTGCCCGCCCTGACACTCGGGTCATGGCACTGAAGGGTGCCTGGCCCTCACCTGGCCGGTGCTGAGGGGTGCTGGCCTCACACCTGTTTCATGACACTGAAAGGGTGCCCGGCCCCAGACCCCGGTTCATAGCACTGAAGGGGCGCTGGCACTCATACCCCTGGTTCATTGCTCTGAAGGGTGCCCAGCCTCACCCGGGTATGGTGTTGAGGGGTGCCCGGCTCACACCCCTGACATGGCACTGAATGAGCCTGCCTCACACCCCGGTCATGGCACTGAAGCGTGCCCGGCCTCACACCCAGGGGTCATATCACCACGGGGTGCCCGGCTCACACCACGGGTCATGTCACTGAAGGGGTGCACGGCTCACACCCCCGGGTCATGGACCTGCAGGTGCCCGGCCCTGAAACCCCAGGTCATGGAGTAGCGGTTCCCGCCCTCACACCACGGGTCATGGAGCTGAAAGGGTGCCCGGCCGTCACACCCCGGGTCATGAGACAAGGTGCCCGGCCGTCACACCCTCAATGGTACTGAAGGTGCACCGCCCTCACACCCGGATCATGGTATAGGGTGCCCGGCCCTACCCCGCTTAATGGCACTGAAGGGGTGCCGGCCCTGACGCCCCGGGTCATGTCACTGAAGGGTTCCCTGGCCCTCACACCCCGGTCATAGCACTGAAGGGGTGCCCGTCCTCATACCCCTGGGTCATGGTGCTGAGGGGTGCTCTCCACACCTTGTTTCATTGCACTGAAAGTGCCCGCCCTCACACCCCGGTTCATGGCACTGAAGGGTGCCCGGCCTCAGACCCCGGTTCATGGAACTGATGCTCCCCACACCGGGTCATGGTGCTGAAGGTGCCGGCCCTCACACCCCGGGTCATGGTGCTGAAGGGTGCCCGGCCCTCACACCCCGGGTCATATCACTAAAAGCTAGGCCCTCACACTCGGGTCATACAAGTGAAGGCCTCACACCCCGGGTCAGGCACTGATGAGGTGCCCGGCTCACACCTGTGGCCTGGCACTGAAGGTTTGTCCACCTTGGTCATGTACCTAAAGTGGTGTCCGCCCACACCCGATTCATGCACTGAGGTGCCCGGCTCACACCCCGGCCATGGTTCTGAAGGGTCTGGCCCTGACACCCCGGGTCATGACACTAAGGGGTGCCTGACCTCACACCCCGGCCATGGTGCTGAGGAGCCATGCCCTCACACCCCGGCCATGGTGCTAGAGGGGTGCCCCTCACATACAGGGTCATGGAGCTGAGGTGCACGGCCCTCACACCCCGGGTCATGGAGCTGAAAGGGTGCCTTGGCCCTCACCCCCAGGTCATGGAGTTGAAGCTGACCCTGCACTCACACCCAGGGTCATGGAGCTGAAAGGGTGCCTGGCCGTCACGCCCCTGGTCATGGCACTGAAAAGCCTGGCTGCCACCCCTGGCCACCATGTGCTCTGGCCTCACACCCCTTATAGACCCAAACGGGTGCCTGCCCATCCCAGGTCATGGCACTGAATGGGCACCCGGCCCACACCCAGAGTCATGTCATTGAAGGCCTGCCCTTATACCAGGTGCTAGAGGGGGCATCCTCACACCCTGATTCATGGCACTGAAATCGAGCCCAACCTCACACACCGGGTCATGTTGCTGAAGAGTCATCGGCCTCACACCCCGGGTCATGGCACTGAAAGGTGCCCGGCCGACCCACTCCGGGTCTTTTGATGCCGCCCTCACACCCCGGGTCATGTCACTGAAGGGTGCCCGCCCTCACAGCCCAGGTCGCACTGAAGGTGCTGGCCCTCATACCCCGGGTCAGGTGTGGAGCGATGCCCGCTCACACCCCGATTCATGGAACTAACGAGCCTGGCCTCACACCCCGGTCATGGTGCTGAAGGTGCCCCGCCCTCACCCCGTTTCATCTCACTGAAGGGTGCCTGGCCGTCACACCCCTGGCCATGGGCACTGTAGGTGTGCACGCCCAGACCCCGAGTCATGGCACTGAACGGTAACGGCCCACACCCGCAACATTGAAGGTGCTCGCCCTTATACTCCGGTCAGCGAGGTGCCTGCCCTCACACCCCTGATTCATGGCACTCGAATGAGCCCGGCCCTCACATCCGGGTCATGGTGCTGAAAGGGTGCCCGGCCTCATACCCGGGTCATGGCACTGAAGGAGTCACCGGCCTCACACCCTGGCACTGAAAGGGTGCCCGCCACATCCGGCTGACTGAAAGGGTGTCCGGCCCACACCCGGCTAGCACTGATGGGTGCCTGCCTCATCCTGGGTAATGGTGATTGAGGGATACCTGCCCTCACACCCCTGATTCATGGAGCCTGGCCTCACACCCCGGATCATGGTGCTGAAGGGTCCACCGGTTTAATGGCACTGAAGGTGCTGCCCTGACGCCCCTGGTCATGTCACTGAAGGTTCCTGGCCCTCACACCCCGGGTCATAGCACTGAAGGGGTGTCCGGCCCTCATATCCCGGGTAATGGTGTTCGAGGATGCCGGCTCACACCCATCTATGGAATCGAGCCCCCCAACACCCCGGGTCATGTCACAATGAAAGGGTGCCCGCCCTACACCATGGGTCATAGAACTGAAGGTGCCCGGCCCTTATACCCCGAGTCACAGGTGCCTGGCCTCACACCCCTGATTCATGGCACTGAAATCGAGCCCAACCCTCACACCCTGGGTCATATCACTAAAGGTGCCTGGCTCACACCTCGGGTCATGGCACTGATGAGGTACCTGGCCCTCACACCCCGTGGCCATGGCACTGAAGGTTTGTCCTGCCTCACACCTTGGTCATACCCAAAGTGGTGTCCGCCCTACACCCCTGATTCATGGCACTGAAAGGGTGCCCGGCCCTCACACCCCGGCCATAGTTCTGAAGGGCTCCGCCCTGACACCCGGGTCATGAACTGAAGGTGCCTGGCCGTCACACCCTGGCCATGGCACTGAAGGTGTGTACGGCCCTCACACCCCGAGTCATGGCACTGAAACGGTACCGGCCCACACACCACGGTCATGTCATTGAAGGTGCCCGGCCCTTATACTCCGGGTCATGGTGCTGAGGGGTGCCCGGCTCACACCCCTGATTCATGGCACTGAAATCGAGCCCGGCTCACATCCTGGGTCATGGTGCTGAAAGGGTGCCCGCCCTCATACCTGGTCATGGCACTGAAGGAGTCACCGGCCCTCACACCCCGGGTCATGGCACTGAAAGGGTGTCCGCCCTCACATCCTGGTCATGGTGTTAAGGTGCCTGCCCTACACCGGGTCATGCACTGAAGGAGCCACCGCCTCACACCCCGGTCATGGCACTGAAAGGGTGCCCGCCCACACTCCGGCTGGCGTCCTGCCCACACACCCGGCAGCCCATTGAAAGGGTGTCCGCCCTCACACCCCCGGTCATGTCAATGAAAGGTGCCCGCCCTACACCATGGGTCAGAACTGAAGGTGCCTGGCCTCATACCCCGGGCCGCAGGCTGGAGGTGCCCGCCTTCACACCTGTTTCATTGCACTGAAAGTGCCCGGCCCTCACACCCTGGTTCATGGCACTGAAGGGGTGCCTGGCCTCACACCCCGGTTCATGGAACTGAAGGTGCCTGGCCCTCACACCGGGTCATGGTGCTGAAGGTGCCCGGCCTCACACCCCGGGTCATGGAAAGAGCGTCAGCCCTCACACCCCACAACACTAAAGCAGGCCCTCACACCTGTCATGTCATCAGGTGGTGCCTGTCCCCCTGGGTCATGCACTGATGAGGTGCCCGCTCACACCTTGTCATGTACCTAAAGTGGTGTCCGCCCTACACCCCTGATTCCACTGAAAAGGTTCGGCCTCACACCCCGGCCATAGTTCTTGAAGGGTTCCGCCCTGACACCCCCGGGTCATGACACTGAAGGGGTGCCCGCCTCCCCCGGGTCATGGTGCTGGAGGTGCCTGGCCTTCACACCCTGTCATGGAACTGAAAGAGTGCCCGGCCCTCACACCCCGGGTCATGGCACTGAAAGGGTACCTGCCCACACCCCGGATCATGTCATTGAAGCCCGGCCTATACTCCGGGTCATGATGCTGGGTGCCGGCCTCACACCCCGGATTCATGGCACTGAAATCGAGCCCGTCGCTCACATCCGGGTCATGGTGCTGAAGCCCGGCCCTATACCCCGGGTCATGGCACTGAAGGAGTCAGCCCCCTCACACCCTGGCCGTGCACTGAAGGTGCCCGTCCACACCTGGGTCATGTCTGAAGGGGTCCCACACACCCCGGCACTCACACCCCGGCACTCACACCCCGGTTCATGGCACTGAAAGGGTGCCCTGCCTCACAAACCGGATCATGGCACTAAAGGAGGACCGGCACTCACACCCCGGTTCATGGCACTGAAAGGGTGCCCGGCCCTCATACCCGGGTCATGCTGCTGAGGGGTGCCCGCCCTTCACCCCCTTTCATGGAACTGAGAGTGCCCGGCTCACACACCGGTTCATGGCACTGAAGGTGCCTGGCCCTCATATCCCGGGTAATGGTGCTCGAGGATGCCCGGCCCTACACCCTGATTCATGGAACTAAAATCGAGCCCGGCCCTCACACCCCGGACATGGTGCTGAAGGGGTGCCCGGCCTCACACCCTGTTTAATGGCACTGAAGGGTGCTGGCCCTGACGCCCCGGGTCATATCACTGAAGGGTTCCTGGCCCTCGCACCCCGGTCATAGCACTGAAGGGTGCCCGGCCTCATATCCTGTACGAAATGAGGGGATGCCCGCCTCTCACACCCCGATTCATGGAACTAAAATCGAGCCCGCCTCACACCCCCGGGTCATGTCAGAGTGCCCGGCCCTACACCATGGGTCATAGAACTGAAGGTGCCCGCCCTCAACACCGGGTCATGGTGCTGAGGTGCCTGGCTCACACCTGTTTCATTGCACTGAAAGAGTGCCTGGCCCTCACACCCTGTCATGGCACTGAAGGTGCCCGCCCTCACACCCTGTCTCGGAACTGAGGAGTTCCCGGGCCTCACACCGGGTCATGGTGCTGAAGGTGCCCGCCCTCACACCCCGGTCATGGTGCTAGGTGCCCGCCTCACACCCTCGGGTCATATCACTAAAGGGTGCCAGGCCTCACACCTGGGTCGCACTGATGAGGTGCCCGGCCTCACACCCTTGGTCATGTACCTAAAGGGTGTCCGGCCCTACACCCGATTCATGGCACTGAAGGGTGCCCACCCCACACCTCAACAGCCTGACACCCCGGTCATGACACTGAGGTGCCTGGCCCTCATTCCCGGGTCATGGTGCTGAGGGTGCCCGGCCTTCACACCCTGCTCTCATGGAACTGAAAGAGTGCCCGGCCTCACCCCTGGGTCATGGCACTGGAAGGGTACCCGCCCACACACCCCGGATCATGTCATTAAAGGTGCCCGGCCTTATTCTCCGGTCATGATGCTGGAGGGCCTGGCCCTCACACCCTGATTCATGGCACTGAAATGGCCTGGCCATCCCTGGTCAGGTGCTGAAGGGGTGCCTGGCCCTCATACCCCGGGTCATGGCACTGAAGGAGCCACCCCCACACCCCGGGTCATGGCACTGAGGGTGCCGGTCCACACACTCCGGTCATGTCATTGAAGGGTCCCCTGGCCCACACACCCCGGCATAATTCACACCGGCACTCACACCCCGGTTCATGGCATTGAAAGGGTGCCCTGCCCTCACAACCCGGATCATGGCACTAAAGGAGGACCGGCACTCCACCCCGGTTCATGGCACTGAAAGGGTCCGGCCCTCATACCCCGGGTCATGCTGCTGAGGTGCCCGCCTTCACACCCTTCTTTCATGGAACCGGGGTGCCTGGCCCTCATATCCCGGGTAATGGTGCCCGAGGATGCCCTGGCCTCACACCCCTGATTCATGGCTAAAATCGAGCCCTGGCCCTCACACCCGGATCATGGTGCAAGGGTGCCTGGCCTCACACCCTGCTTAATGGCACTGAAGGGCGCGCCCTGACGCCCCGGCATCTCACTGAAGGCCCCTGGCCCGCACCCCGGGTCATAGCACTGAAGGGGCGCCCGCCCTCATATCCTGTATGGTGCTCGAGGGATGCCTGGCCCTCAACTGATTCATGGAACAAAATCGAGCCCGGCTCACACCCCGGTCATGTCAATGAAAGTGTGCCCGCCTACACCATGGGTCATAGAACTGAAGGGGTGCCCGGGCCCTCATACCCCTGGCTGCGCAGTGCCCGGCCTCACACCTGTCACAGCACTGAAAGAGTGCCCGGCCCTCACACCCCGGTTCATGGAACTGAAAGGTGCCTGGCCCTCACACACCGGGTCATGGTGCTGAAGGTGCCCGGCCTCACACCCCGGGTCATGGTGCTGAAAGGTGCCCGCCCTCACACCCTGGCCATCACTAAGTGCCAGGCTCACACCTGGGTCATGTCACTGAAGTGGTGCCCGGCCCTACACCTGATTCATGGCACTGAAAGGGGTGCCTGGCCTCACACCCCAAATATATGGAAGGGTTTTCGGCCCTGACACCCGGGTCATGACACTGAAGGTGCCTGACCTCACACCCCGGGCCATGGTGCTGGAGGGAGCCATGCCCTCACACCCCGGGCCATGTTGGAGGCCTGGCCCTCACATACCGGGTCATGGAGCTGAAGGGCAGCCTGACATCACACCTGTCAGCACAAAAGGTGCACGGCCTCACACCCCTGGTCATGGAGCTGAAGGTGCCTGGCCGTCACACCGGGTCATGGCACTGAGGTACCCGGCCCACACCCCGGGTCATGTCATTAAGGGGTGCCCCGCCCTTATAACCCGGTCATGGTGCAGAGGGGTGCCCGCCTCACACCCTGATTTATGGCACTGAATGAGCGCAACTCTCACACCCTGTTTCATGGCACTGAAAGGGTTCCGGCACTCACACCCGGACATGGCACTAGGTGCCTGGCCGTCACACCCTGGACATGGCAATGAAGGTGTGCATCGGCCTCACACTCGTTGTAATAGACATAAACGGTGCCCAGCCATCACACCCCGGGTCATAGGGCTGAAGGTGCCCGGCCAAACCCGTTTAATGGCACTGAAGGGGTTGGGACCTGCGCCCCGGCCACTGAGGGGTTCGCACTCACACCCCGGGTCATGGAACTGGCGTGCCCGGCCGTCACACCCCTGGACATGGCACTGGTGCACTGGCCTCACACCCCTTGTCATAGACCCAACGGGTGCCCTGCCATCACACCCCGTGCGGCTGAAGGAGGACCGCACTCCACCCGTTCTGGCACTGAAAGGGTGCCTTCTCACAACCGGATCATGGCACTGAAGGAATGATCGGCACTCACACCCCGGTTCATGGCACTGAAAGGGTGCCCTGACCTCATACCCGGGTTATGGTGCTGGAGGGGTGCCGGCCTTCACACCCGTTTCATGGAACTGAAAGAGTGCCGGCCTCACACACCGGTTCATGGCACTGAAGGGTGCCCCACCCTCACACCCCAGGTCATGGGGTTGACGGTTCCCGGCTCACACCACGGGTCATAGAGTTGAAAGGGTGCCCGGCCATCAAACCCAGATTAATGGCACTCAAGGTGCCCGGCCCTCATACCCCCATGTCATGTAGAAGGGGTGCCAGCCCTAACACGGTTCCACAGCATTGTAGGGGTGCCCGGCCTCACACCCAGTTTCATGGCACTGATGGGGTGCCCGGCCCTCACACCCGGTTCATAGCTCTGTGGGGGTGCCCAGCCCCTCACCCAGTTTCATGGCACTGAAGGGGTGCCCGGCCCTCACACCCCGGCTCCATGGCACTGAAGGGTGCCGGCCCTGACGCCCCGGGTCATGTCACTGAAGGGGTTCCCGGCCCTCACTCCCCGGATCATGGAACTGAGGGGCCCAGCCCCACCCAGTTCATGTCATTGAGAGGTGCCCGGCCCTCATACCCTGGGTCATGGTGCTAGAGGGGTGCCGGACCTCACACCCCGATTCTTGGCACTGAAATCGAGCCCGGCCCTCACCCCGGGTCATGGTGCTGAAGGGTTGCCCGGCCTCACCCCGGGTCATGGCACTGAAAAGGGTGCCAGCCCACCTCCAGGTTCATGTCATTGAAGGGGTTCCCTGTCCTCACCCGGGTCATGTCACTGAAACAGTGCCCAGCCCTCACACCCGGGTCATAACTGAGGGGTGCCCGGCCTCACACCCGGGTCATGGTGCTCGGGGTGCCGGCCCTCACCCCGGTCATGGCACTGTCAAGCCCAGCCCTCACACCCCGGGTCATGGTGCTGAAGGGTGCCCTGCCCTCACCCCGATTCATGGCACTGAAGGTGCCCTGCCCTCCCACACCCCGGGTCATTTGAAGGGGTGCCGGCCTAACACCCCGGTTCACAGCACTCTAGGGGTGCCCGGCCTCACACCCCGTTTCATGGCACTGATGGGGTGCCCGGCCCTCACACCTCGGCTCATGGCACTGGAGGTGCCCTGCCCCTGACGCCCGGGTCATGTCACTGAAGGGTTCCCGGCCCTCACACCCCGGGTCATGGCACTGACGCGGTGCCGTGCCGTCACACCCCTGATCATAGACCCTAAACGGGTTGCCGGCCCTCACATCCGGGTGATGGGGCTGAAGGGGTGCCAGCCCTCCACCCCAGGTCATGGCACTGAAGAGTGATCGGCCCTCACACCCCGGGTCATGGCACTGAAAGGTGCCAGGCCCATCCACTAGGGTCATGTCATCGAAGGGTGCCCGGCCCTCACACCCCGGGTCATGTCACTGAAAGGGTGCGCTCTCACACCAGGGACATAGCACTGAAGGGTTCCGGCCCTCATACCCGGGTCATGGTGCTGGAGGGTGCCCGGCCATTACAACCCCGTTTCATGGCACTGAAAGGGTGCCTGGCCCCCACCTCGGTTCATGTCACTGAGGGGTGCCCGGCCCTCACACACCGGGTCATGTCACTGAAGGGGTGCCAGCCCTCACACCCCGGGTCATGGCACTGATGAGGTGCCTGGCCTCACCGCAGCCGCCATGGCACTGAAGGTTTGCCCGTCCTCATCCCTGGTCATGTACCTAAAGTGGTGCCCGGCCCTACACCCCGATTCATGGCACTGAAAGGGTGCCCGGCCCTCACATCCCGGGCCATGGTTCTGGAGGGTCTCCGGCTGACACGAGGTCATGACACTGATTGGGTGCCAGCCCTCACACCCCGGCCATGGTGCTGGAGGTGCCCGGCCTCACATACCGGGTCATGGAACTGAGAAGGGGTGCCCGGACATCACACCCGGGTCATGTCACTGAAGGGTGCACGGCCCTCACCTCCCGGGTCATGGACCTAAGGTGCCCGGCCCTACCCGGGTCATGGCACTGAAGGTGTGCCCGGCCCTCCACCCCTGGTTATAGACATAAACGGGTGCCCGCCCTCACATACCAGGTCATGGCACTAAAGGGTACCCGACCCACACACCCCGGGTCATGTCATTGAAGGTGCCGTCCCTCACACCCCGATTCATGGCACTGAAATCGAGCAGCCCTCACACCCGGGTCATGGTGCTGAAGGGTGCCCAGCCCTCACACCCGCCTCACACCCCGTTTCATGGCACTGGTGCCCGGCCCCTGCGCCCCGGGTCATGTCACTGAAGGGGTTCCCCGGCCTCACACCCGGATCATGGAACTGAAAAGGGGCCCGGCCCACACACCCGGTTCATGTCATTGAAGGGGTGCCTGGCCCTCATACCCTGGGTCATGGTGCTAGAGGGGTGCGGACCTCCACCCGATTCTTGGCACTGAAATCGGGCCCGGCCCTCATACCCGGATCATGTCACTGAAACGGTGCCGGCCCTCACACCCGGGTCATAGCACTGAGGGCCTGCCTCATACCCCGGGTCATGGTGCTAGAGGGGTGCCCGGCCCCACACCCCGATTCATGGCACTGAAATCATGCCCAGCCCTCACACCCCGGGTCATGGTGCTGAAGGGGTGCCTGCCCTCACACCCCGATTCGGCACTGAAGGGGTGCCCTGCCCTCCACCCCGGGTCATGTGAAGGGTGCCCAGCCCCTAACCCCAGTTCACAGCACTCTAGGGTGCCCGGCCCTCACCCCGTTCATATGATGGGGTGCCCGGCCCTCACACCTCGGCTCATGGCACTGAAGGTGCGGCCCTGACACCTGGCTCATGTCACTGAAGGGTTCCCGGCCCTCACACCCCGGGTCATGGCACTGACGCGGTGCCGTGCCGTCACACCCCTGATCATAGAGCCTAAACGGGTTGCCGGCCCCCACCCCCGGGTCATGGGGCTGAAGGGGTGCCCAGCCCTCACACCGGGTCATGGCACTGAAGGAGTGATCGGCCTCACCCGGGTCATGGCATGAAAGGGTGCCGGCCCATCCACTACGGGTCATGTCTCATTGAAGGGGTGGGCACCAACCAGGTCATGTCACTGAAAGGGTGCCAGCTCTCACACCCGGGGACATAGCACTGAAGGGTTCCGGCTCTCATACCCCGGGTCATGGTGCTGGAGGGTGCCGGCCTTACACCCCGTTTCATGGCACTGAAAGGGTGCCAGCCCCACACCCCGGTTCATGTCACTGAAGGTGCCCGGCCCTCACACACCGGGTCATGTCACTGAAGGGGTGCCAGCCCTCACACCCAGGTCTTGGCACTGATGGGTGCCCGGCCGTCACACCAGGCCATGGCACTGGTTTGCCCGTCCCTCATCATGTACCTAAAGTGGTGACCGGCCCTACACCCCGATTCATGGCACTGAAAGGGTGCCCGGCCCTCAAACCCCGGGCCATGGTTCTAGAGGGTCTCCGGCCTGACACAGGTCATGACACTGAAGGGGTGCCGGCCCTCACACCCGGGCCATGGTGCTGGAGGTAGCCCTCACCTGGTTATAGACCCAAACAGGTGCCCGCCCTCACATACCAGGTCATGGCACTGAAAGTTCCCAGCCCACACACCCCGGGTCATGTCATTGAAGGGTGCCCGGCCCTCCACCCCGGGTCATGTCACTGAAAGGGTGCCCAGCCCTCACACGGGTTATGTCACTGAAAGGGTGCCCGGCCTTCACACGCCGGGTCATAGCACTAAAGGGTGCCCACCCTCGAACCCCGTTTCTTGGTGCTGGAGGATGCCCGGCCTCACACCCCGGCTCATGGCACTGAAGGGTGCCGGCCTGACGCCCGGGTCATGTCACTGAAGGGGTGCCCGGCCCTCACACCCCGGGTCATGGCACTGACCGGTGCCGTGCCGTCACACCCCTCATCATAGACCTAAACGGGTTGCCGGCCCTCACCCCCAGGTCATGGGGCTGAAGCGGTGCCGGCCTCACACCCAGGTCGCAGCACTGAAGGTGACCGGCCCTCACACCCCGGGTCATGGCACTGAAAGGGTGCCCGCTCTCACATCCGGGACATAGCACTGAGGGGTTCCGGCCCTCACACCCCGGGTCATGGGGCTGAAGGGGTGCCCATCCCTCACCGGGTCGGCACTGAAGGAGTGCGGCACACACTCCGGGTCATGTCTTTGAAGGGTGCCCGGCCCTCACACGGGTCATGTCACTGAAAGGGTGCCGGCCCTCACACCCTGGGTCTTGTCACTGAAAGAGTGCCCCGGCACACACTCCGGGTCATGTCTTGAAGGGGTTCCCGGCCTCACACCCCTGGTCATGTCACTGAAAGGGTGCCGGCCCTCACCCGGGTCATGTCACTGAAAGGGTGCCCGGCTTCACACGCCGGGTCATAGCACTAAAGGGGTGCCCGGCCCTCGTACCCGTTTCTTGGTGCTGGAGGATGCCCGGCCCTCACACCCCGATTCATGGAACTTAAATCGCCCGGCCCTCACACCCCGGGTCATGGTGAGGAAAGGGGTGCCCGGCCCTACACACCCCGTTTCATGGCACTGAAGGGTAACCGGCTGATACCCCAGGTCATGTCACTGAACAGGTGCCCGGCCCTCACACCCCGTTTCATGGCACTGAAGGGGTCCCGGCTGACGCCCAGGGTCATCTCACTGAAGGGGTGCCAGCCCTCACCCGGGTCATGGACCTAAGGGGTGCCGGCCCTCACACCCCAGGTCATGGGGTTGAAGCGGTTCAGCGCTCACACCCACGGGTCATAGAGCTGAAGGGTGCCCGGCCATCACATCCAGATTCATGGCACTCAAGGGTGCCCGCCCTCATACCCCATGTCATGAAGGGGTGCCCGGCCCTAACACCCAGGTTCACAGCATTGTGGGGTGCCCGGCCTCACCCCGTTTCATGGCACTGATGGGGTGCCCGGCCCTCACCCCGGTTCATAGCTCTGTAGGGGTGCCCTCACACCCCGTTTCATGGCACTGAAGGAGTGCCCGGCCCTCACACCCGGCTCATGCCACTGAAGGGTGCGGCCCTGACCCAAGGTCATGTCACTGGGGGTTCCGGCCTCACACCCTGGGTCATGGCACTGAAAGAGGCCCCGGCCCACACACCCCGGTCATGTCATTGAAGGGTGCCCGGCCCTCATCCTGGGTCATGGTGCTGGAGGGGTGCCCGGACCTCCCCCGATTCTTGGCTCTGAAATCGACCCGCCTCCACACCCGGGTCATGGTGCTGAAGGTTGCCCGGCCCTCACACCCCGGGACATGGCACTGAAGGTGACCGGCCTTCACACCCGGGTCATGGCACTGAAAAGGGTGCCCGGCCCCCACACTCCAGGTTCATGTCATTGAAGGGTTCCCTTTCCTCACACCCCGGATGATGTCACTGAAATGGTGCCCGGCCACCCCGGGTCATAGCACTGAAGGGGTGCCGGCCCTCATACCCCGGGTCATGGTGCTAGAGGGTGCCCGGCCCTCACACCCCGTTCATGGCACTGAAATCATGCCCAGCCCTCACACCTCGGGGCATGGTGCTGAAGGGTGCCCGGTCCTCACACCCCGATTCATGGCACTGAAGGGTGCCCGGGCCTAACACCCCAGTTCACAGCACTCTAGGTGTGCCCGGCCCTCACACCCCTTTCATGGCACTGATGGGGTGCCCGGCCCTCACCTCGGCTCCATGGCACTGAAGGGTTGCCCGGCCCTGGCCTCGGGTCATATCACTGAAGGGGTTCCCGGCCCTCACACCCCGGGTCATGGCACTGAAGCGGTGCCGTGCCGTCACACCCGGCCATGGCACTGAAGGTGTGCCCGGCCTCACACACCCCTGGTCATAGACCTAAACGGGTTGCCGGCCCTCCACCCCAGGTCATGGGGCTGAAGCGGTGCCAGCCCTCACACCGGGGTCATGGCACTGAAGGAGTGACCGGCCCTCACACCCCGGGTCATGGCATTGAGGTGCCCGGCCCTCATACCCTGGGTCATTGCTAGAGGGGTGCCCGGACCTCACACCCCGATTCTTGGCACTGAAATCCAGGCCGGCCCTCACACCCGGGTCATGGTGCTGAAGGGTTGCCCGGCCTCACACCCCGGTTCATGTCACTGAAACGGTGCCCGGCCTCACACCCGGGTCCTTGCACTGAGAAGGGTGCCCGGCCCTCATACCCCCCGGGTCACGGTGCTCGAGGGGTGCCCGGCCTCACACCCCGATTCGCACTGAAATCAAGCCAGCCCTCACCCGGGATGTGGGGCCCTGTCACCTGATCATGGACTGTGGGTGATGGGGCTGAAGGTGCCCGGCCCTCACACCCCAGGTCATGGCACGGAAGGAGTGATCGGCCTCACCCCGGGTCATGGCACTGAGGTGCCGGCCCATCCACTACAGGTCATGTCATTGAAGGGTGCCCGCCTCACACCCCGGGTCATGTCACTGAAAGGGTGCCCGGCTCTCACACCCGGGACATAGCACTGAAGGGGTTCCGGCCCTCAACCCCGGGTCATGGTGCTGGAGGGGTGCATGGCCCTCACACCCCGGGTCATGGCACTGATGACTGAAGGGGTGCCGGACATACACCCCCTGGGTCATGTCACTGAAGGGGTGCAGCCTCACACCCCGGTTCATGGACCTTAAAGGGTGCTGACCCTCACACCCCTGGCCATGGCACTGAAGGGAGTGCCGGCCCTCACACCCGGGTCATGGCACTGATCACCGGCCCTCACACCCCCAGGTCATGGCACTGAAAGGGTGCCCGGCCCCACCTCCAGTTCATGTCTTTGAAGGGTGCCAGCCCCCTCCCACACCCGGGTCTGTAGCACTGAAAAGTGTTAGCCCACACACACCAGGTCATGTCATTGAAGGGGTGCCGGCCCTTATACCCTGGTCTCATGGTGCTAGAGGGTGCCCGGCCCTCACACCCGATTCATGGCACTTTGGAGGATGCCCTGCCCTCACATACCCGGGTCATGGAGCTGAAGGGTGCCCAGGACATCACACCCAGGTCATGTCACTGAAAGGGTGCACAGCCCTCCCCCGGGTCATGGACCCTAAAAAGGTGCCCAGCCCTCACACCCAGGTCATGGAGTTGAATCGGTTCCAGCCCTCACACTACAGGTCATGGAGCTGAAAGGGTGCCAGCCGTCACCCAGGTTATAGCACTGAGCGGTGCCCGCCCGTCCACCCTGGCCATGTCACTGAGGTGTGCCCGGCCCTCCACACCCCTGGTTATGAACCCTAAACAGGGTGCCCGGCCCTCACACCCAGGTCATGGCACTGAAAGGAACACAACAAACACACCCCGGGTCATGGTGCTGAAGGGGTGCCCGGCCCTCACCCAGGTCATGGCACTGAAGGAGTCACCAGCCCTACTGCCCAGTTCATAACACTGAAGGTGCCCGGCCTCATACCCCGGGTCGCCCAGTGCTGGAGGATGCCCGGCCCTCACACCCGGGATTCATGGAACTAAAATCAGGCCGGCGTACACCCCTGGACATGGCACTGAAAGGTGTGCCGGCCATCACCCCAGGTCATGGGGCGGAAGGGTGCCAGCCCTCCACGCCGGGTCATGGCACTGAAGGTGACCGGCCCTCACACCCCGGTTCCTTGGCACTGAAAGGGTGCCCGGTCCCACTGCTCCGGGTCATGTCATTGAAGGGGTGCCCGGCCCTCATCACCACCCGTTTCATGGCACTGAAAGGGTGCCCGCCCTCACACCCCGGGACATGTCACTAAAAAGGGTGCCTGGCCCTCCACCCAGGTCATGTCACTGAAGCGGTGAACGGCCCCTAATACCCGGGTCATGGACCTAAAGGGGTGCCCGCGCCACTGAGCCATGGGGTTGAAGCGCAGTTCCGACGCTCACACCACGGGTCATGGAGCAGAGGGGCGCACGGCCATCACACCCCCGATTCATGGCACTCCTGAGGGTGCCAGCCCTCACACCGTGTCATGAAGGGGTGCCAGGCCCTGACACCCCGGTTCCGCCCTGTGGGGGTGTCCGGCACTCACATACCCTGTTTCATAGCATGAAGAATTTCGGCCCTACCCGGCTCATGGCACTGAAGGGGTGCCCGGCCTGACGCCTGTCATGTCACTGAAGGGGTGCCCGGCCCTGGCGCCCCTTGTCATGTCACTGAAGGAGTGCGGACACTACACCCCAATTCTCTTAGCACTGAAATCGAGCCAGCCCTCACACCCCGGGTCATAGTGCTGAAGGTTGCCCGGCCCCTCACATCCCGGGTCATGGCACTGGAAGGAGTGACCAGCCCTCACCCAGGTCATAGCACTCAAGGGTGTAGCCACCACCTCCAGTTCATGTCATTGAAGGATTTCCGGTCCTCACACCCCAGGACATGTCACTGAAAGGGTGCCAGCCTCTTACCCAGGTCATAGCACTCAGGGTGCCAGCCCTCACACCCCAAGGTCCATGGGGTATAGAGGGTTCCCGCGACCCTCACACCCCGATTCATGGCAAATCATGCCCAGCCCTCACACCCCAAGGTCATGGTGCTGAAGGGTGCCAGCCTCACACCCCGGCTCGCACTGAAGGGTGCCCGGCCTGACGCGCCGGGTCATAGACCTAGCAGGTGCATTACACCCCGGGTCATGTCATTGAAGGGTTCGGCCCTCACACCCGGTCATGTCACTGAAAGGGTGCCCAGCCCTCACACCCTGGGTCACTAGCACTGAAAGGAGCTGCTCGCCCTCATACCCCAGGTCATGGTGCTGGGGTGCCCGGCCCTCACCCCTGATGTAGACCTAAACAGGTGCCTGGCCCACACACACCCCGGAATCATGTCCTGGTAGAAGGGGTTCACAGCCCTCACACCCCGGGTCATGGCTGAAAGTGCCCGGCCCATCCACTGGGTCATGTCATTGAGCCCGTCCCCTCACCACCCCGGTTCATGTCACTGAGGGTGCCCAGCCCTCACACCCCTGGACATGGTGCTGGTGTGTGCCCGGCATACACCCCGATTCATGGCACTGAAAGGGGTGCCACGGCCCTCACCACGGGCCATGGTTCTGGAGGGGGTGTCAGCCCTGACTTTTGGTCTTGACACTGAGGTGCCGGCCCTCACCTCAGACCCATGGTGCTGGAGAGGGTGCCCAGCCTCACCCCAGGCCACCATGTTGCTTTCGGAGGATGCCCAGCCCTCACATACTGGGTCATGGAGCTGAAGGGGTGCCCGGACATCACACCCGGGTCATGTCACTGAAAGGGGTGCACAGCCCCACCTCCACCCAGGTCATGGACCTAAAAGGGTGCCCGGCCCTCACACCCCAGGTCACTGGAGTTGAGATCAGTTCCCGGCCCCTCACACCCCACGGGTCATGGAGCTGAAGGGTGCCCGGCGTCACCCCGGTTCATAGCTCTTAGCCAAGGGGCATGGCCCTCACACCCGTTTCATGGCACTGAAGGGTGCCAGCCCTCACACCCCGCTCATGGCACTGAAGGGGTGCTGGCCCTATATCGCCCCACTGTCATATCACTGAAGGGGGTGCCCAGCCTCCACACCCCGGGTCATGGCACTTTCAAGCGGTGCCCAGCCGTCACACCCCTGGCCATGGCACTGAAGGTAATGCCCGGCCCTCATACCCTGGTCATGGTGGCGAGGTGCGGAACTCACACCCCCAATTCTTGTACGCTGAAATCCGGGCAACCTCACACCCCGGAGTCCATAGTGCTGAAGAGTTGCCCGGCCCTCATCCCAGGTCGCCAGCACTGAAGGAGTGACCAGCCCTCACCCAGGGTCATAGCACTCAAGGGGTGCCCGGCCTACTCAGGTTCATGTCATTGAAGTGGTTCGGTCCTCACACCCGGGTCATGTCACTAAAGGTGCCAGCCCTCACCGGTCATAGCACTCAAAGGGGTGCCCGGCCCCTCATACCCAGGGTCATGGGCTGCTGGGGTGCCCAGCCTCACTGATTCCTTAGCATGTGACCAGCCCTCACACCCAGGGTCATGGTGCTGAAGGGGTGCCGGCACTTCCCCAGATCAAGCCCAGCACTTCAGATGGGTGCCACACCCTTACACCCCGTTTCTTAGCACTGCTGGGGTGCCCTCCTCACCCGGCTCATGGCACTGAAGGTGTCAGCCTAACGCCACTTGGTCATGTCACTCAAGGGGTTCCAGCCTCACACCCCCTGGTCATAGAACTAAGCAGGTGCCCTTCACGGGTCATGTTCATTGTGAAGGGTTCACAGCCCTCACACCCCAGGTCTAGTCACTGAAAGGGTGCCCAACCCTCACACCCCAGGTCATAGCACTGGAGTCTCGGCCCTCATACCCCAGGTCATGGTGCTGAAGTGCCCCGGCCTCACACCCCGATTCATGGCACTGAAATCGAGGCCGGCCCTCACACCTCAATTCATGGCACGGAAGGGATTGCCCGGCCTACCCAGGTCATGTGAAGGGGTGCCCGGCCCTCACACCCCGGTTCACAGCACTGTAGGGTTGCCCGGCCTTCACACCCCATTTTCATGGCAGAATAGTGCCCGGCCCTCACACCCCGGGTCATGTGTCACTGGGGTGCCCAGGCGTCACACCCTGGTTATAGACCTAAACAGGGGTACCCGGCAAACACACACCCCGGGTCATGTCTCATTGAGGTGCCGGCCCCTTATATATCCCCGTGTCATGGTTTCTGGGGTGCCCGGCCTCACACCCCCGATTCATAGCACTGAAATCGGGTGGGACCTCACACCCAGGGTCTCATGGCACTGAAGGTCACCGGCCTCACATCCCAGATCATAGCACTGAAGGGGTGCCCGGCCCTCATACCCCAGGTCATGGTGGTGGAGGGATGCCCGGCCCTCACACCCCAGATTCATGGAACTAAAATCGAGCCCAGCCCCTCACACCCCAGGTCGTGCCCGTCCCTCACCCCGATTCATGGCACTGAAATCATGCCCAGCTCTCACACTCCGGGTCATGGCACTGAAGGGGTGCCTGGCCCTCACACCCCGGGTCATGGTGCTGAAGGGTGCCAGCCTCCCACCCCGGGTCATGTGATCAGTGCCAAGCCTCACCCCGGGTCATGGCACTGAAGGAATGACCGACCCTCACACACCGGGTCATGGCACTGAAAGGGTGCCCGGCCCACACACCCCGTTTCATGGCACTAAAGGCGTGCCCGGCCCTCACAACCCGGCTCATGGCACTGAAGGGGTGCTCGGCCCTCACACCTTGGGTCATGGCACTGAAGCGGTGCCCGGCCGTCACACCCTGGGCCATGGTGCTGGAGGGGTGTCCGGCCCTGACACCCCGGTTCTTGACACTGAAGGGGTACCCGTCCCATACACCCCGGGCCATGGTGCTGGAGGGGTGCCCGGGCCTCACACCCCGGGCCATGGTGCTGGAGGGGTGCCCGGCCCAAACATACCGGGTCATGGAGCTGAAGCGGTGCCCGGCCATCACACCCCGAATCATGGCACTGATAGGGTGCCCGGCCCTCACACCACGGGCCATGGTGCTGGAGGGGTGTCAGGCCCTGACACACCCTGGTCATGACACTGAAGGGATGCCCGGCCCTCCTTAGGCCATGGTGCTGGAGGGGTGCCCGGACCTCACACCCCGGGCCATGGTGCTGGAGGGATGCCCAGCCCTCACATACCGGGTCATGGAGCTGAAGGGGTGCCCGGACATCACACCCCGGGTTATCTCACTGAAGGGGTGCACGGCCCTCACACCCCGGGTCATGGACCTAAAAGGGTGCCCGGCCCTCACACCCCAGGTCATGGAGTTGAATCGGTTCCCGGCCCTCACACCACGGGTCATGGAGCTGAAAGGGTGCCCGGCCGTCACACCCCGGGTTATGGCACTGAAGCGGTGCCCGGCCGTCACACCCCTGGCCATAACACTGAAGGTGTGCCCGGCCCTCACACCCCTGGTTATAGACCTAAACGGGTGCCCGGCCCTCACACCCCGGGTCATGGCACTGAAAGGGAACACGGCAAACACACCCCGGGTCATGGTGCTGAAGGGGTGCCCGGCCCTCACACCCCGGGTCATGGCACTGAAGGAGTCACCGGCCCTCACATCCCGGGTCATAGCACTGAAGGGGTGCCCGGCCCTCATACCCCGGGTCATGGTGCTGGAGGGATGCCCGGCCCTCACCCCCCGATTCATGGAACTAAAATCGAGCCAGCCCTCACACCCCAGGTCATGGCACTAAAGCGGTGCCCGGCCGTCACACCCCTGGACATGGCATTGAAGGTGTGCCCGGCCCTCACACCCCTTGTCATAGACCTAAACGGGTGCCCGGCCATCACACCCCGGGTCATGGGGCTGAAGGGGTGCCCGGCCCTCACACGCCGGGTCATGGCACTGAAGGAGTGACCGGCCTTCACACCCCGGTTCATGGCACTGAAAGGGTGCCCGGTCCACTAACTCCGGGTCATGTCATTGAAGGGGTGCCCGGCCCTCATACCCCGTTTATGGCACTGAAAGGGTGCCCGGCCCTCACACCCCGGGACATGTCACTAAAGGGGTGCCTGGCCCTCACACCCCGGGTCATGTCACTGAAGCGGTGAACGGCCCTCATACCCCGGGTCATGGACCTAAAGGGGTGCCCGGCCCTTACACCCCAGGCCATGGGGTTGAAGCGGTTCCCGGCGCTCAAACCACGGGTCATGGAGCTGAAGGGGTGCCCGGCCATCACACCCCGATTCAAGGCACTCAAAGGGTGCCGGGCCCTCACACCCCGTGTCATGTGAAGGGGTGCCCGGCCCTCACACCCCGGTTCATAGCTTTGTAGGGGCGCCCGGCCCTCACACCCCGTTTCATGGCACTGAAGGAGTGCCCGGCCCTCACACCCCGGCTCATGGCACTGAAGGGGTGCCCGGCCCTGACGCCCCTTGTCATGTCACTGAAGGGGTGCCCGGCCCTCACACCCCGGGTCATGGCACTGCAGCGGTGCCCAGCCGTCACACCCCTGGCCATGGCACTGAAGGTGTGCCTGGCCCTCATACCCTGGGTCATGGTGCTTGAGGGGTGCCCGGACCTCACACCCCGATTCTTGGCACTGAAATCGAGCCCGGCCCTCACACCCCGGGTCATAGTGCTGAAGGGTTGCCCGGCCTTCACATCCCGGGTCATGGCACTGATGGAGTGACCGGCCCTCACACCCCGGGTCATGGCACTCAAAGGGTGCCCGGCCCACACACTCCAGGTTCATGTCATTGAAGGGGTTCCCGGTCCTCACACCCCGGGTCATGTCACTGAAAGGGTGCCCGGCCCTCACATCCCGGGTCATAGCACTCAAGGGGTGCCCGGCCCTCATACCCCGGATCATGGTGGTAGAGGGGTGCCCGGCCCTCACACCCCGATTCATGGCACTGAAATCATGCCCAGCCCTCACACCCAGGGTCATGGTGCTGAAGGGGTGCCCGGCCCTCACACCCCGATTCATGGCACTGAATGGGTGCCCGCACCTCACACCCCGATTCTTGGCACTGCTGGGGTGCCCGGCCCTCACACCCCGGCTCATGGCACTGAAGGGGTGCCCGGCCCTGACGCGCCGGGTCATGGTGCCTGAGGGGTGCCCGACCACCCGGTTCATGGGGTGAAGCGGTTCCCGGCCCTCACACCCCGGGTCTTGGTGCTAATGGGGTGCCGGCCCTCACACCCGATTCTTGGCACTGAAATCAGGCAGTACTAACACTCTGGGTCATGGTGCTGAAGGGTGCGGCCCTCACACCCGATTCATTTCACTGAAGGGGTGCCCGACCCTACACCACGGTTCATGTGAAGGAGTGCTCGGCCCTAACACCCTGTTTCGCAGCACTGTAGGGGTGCCCGGCCCTCACACCCGTTTCATGGCACTGAAAGGGTACCCGGCCCTCACACCCAGGTTCATGACACTGAAGGGTGCCCGTCACACCCCGGGTCATGGGGTTGAAGCGGTTCCCGGCTCTCACACCCCAGGTTATGAATGCTGATGGGGTACCTGGCCCTCTCACCCCGATTCTTGGCACTGAAAACAGGCCAGCCCTAACACCCTGGATCATGGTGCAGAAGGGTGCCCAGCCCTCACACCCGGGTCATGGCACTGAAGGTGTGCCCGAACCTCACACCCTGGTCATGGTGCTGGAGGTGTGCCGAACCTCACACCCCGGATCATGTCACTGAAAGGGTGTCCGGCCCTCACACCCGGGTCATGGTACTGAAGGTGTGCGGCCCTCACCCCGGGTCATGGTGCTGATGGGGTGCCTGGCCCTCACACCCCGGGTCATGTGAAGGGGTGCCCGGCCCTCACACCCCGGTTCATACCACTGTGGGGTGCCTGCCCCACCCAGGGTCATGTCACTGAAGGGTGCGGCCTCACACCTCGAGGTCATGGCACTGAAGGGGTGCCCGGCCTCACACCCCGGATCATGGTGCTGAAGGAGTGCGTCCCTCACACCCGGGTCATGTCACTAAAAGGGGTGCCCGGCCTCACACCCAGGTTCATGGCACTGAAGGGGTGCCCGGCCGTCACACCCGGTTCATGACACTGAAGGGTGCCAGGCCCTCACACTCGGGTCATGGTGATGGGTGGTGCCCGGCCTCCACCCTTGTCATGTCACTAAAGGGGTGCCGGCCTTCACACCCAGGGTCATGGACCTAAAGGGGTACCTGGCCCTCACCCAGGTCATGGGGTTGAGCGGTTCAGTCCTCACACCACCAGTCATGTCACTAAGGGTGCCCGGCCCTCACACCCGGCTCATGGCACTGAAGGGGTGCCCGGCCCTGACCCCCCGGTTCATTGTCACGAAGGGTGCCCGACCCTCACACCCCGGGTCATGGCACTGAAGCGGTGCCCGGCCGTCACACCCCTGGCCGGCACTGAAGGTATGCCCGGCCTCACACTCCTGGTCATAGAGCTAAACGAGTGTAGGGCCTCACCCCAGGTCATGGCACTGAAAGGGTGCCCGGCTCACACACACCCCGGGTCATGTCATTGAAGGGGTGCCCAGCCCTCACCCCTGGTCATGTCACTGAAGAGAGTGCCCGGCCCTCACACCCGGTTCCATAGCACTGAAGGGTGCCTGGCCTTCATACCGGGTCATGGTGCTGGAGGGTGCCTGGCCCACACCCGATTCATGGCACTGAAATCGGCCAGCCCTCAAACCCCGGGTCATGGCACACAGAAAAGGTTCCGGCCCTCACACTCCGGGCATGTCACTGAAAGGGTGCCCGGCCCTCACCTCCGGTTCATAGCTCTGTAGGGTGCCGGCCCTCACACCCGTTTCGGCACTAAAGAGGTGCCCGGCCTCACACCGCGGCTCATGGCACTGAAGGGGTGCCTGGCCCTGACGCCCGGTTCATGGCACTGAAGGGTGGCCGGTCCTCCACACCCGCTTCCATGGCACTGAAGGGACCGGCTCTCACACCTCGGGTCATGGTGCTGGAGGGTGCTCGGCCCTCACACCCCGGGTCATGTCGCAAGAGCTGCCCGGCCCTCACACCCCGGGTCATGTCACTAAAGGGTGGACGACCCACCACACTCCTGGTCATAGAGCTAAACGAGTGCAGGGCCTCACACCGGGTCGGCACTGAAAGGGTGCCCGGCTCACACACCCTGGGTCATGTCATTGAAGGGTGCCCGGCCCTCACACTCGGGTCATGGGCTGGAGGGTGCTCGGCCCTCACACCCGGGTCATGTCGCAAGGCGTTGCCCGGCCCTCACACCCCGGGTCATGTCACTACAAGGGTGGACGGCCCACACTGGTGGACGGCCCACACACTCCTGGTCATAGAGCTAAGCGAGTGCAGGGCCTCACACCCCGGAATATGGCACTGAAAGAGGTGCCAGCTCACACACCCTGGGTCATGTCTGAAAGGGTGCCCAGCCCTCACACCCCGGGTCATAGCACTGAAGAGGGTGCCCGGCCTTCATACCCCGGGTCATGGTGCTGGAGGGGTGCCCGGCCCTCACACCCCGATTCATGGCACTGATCAGGCCCAGCCCTCATACCCGGGTCATGGCACTGAAAAGTGCCGGCCCTCACCTCAGTTCATAGCTCTGTAGGGTGCCCGGCCCACACTCCACACCCGTTTCATGGCACCCCTAAAGAGGTGCCAGCCCTCACACCCGGCTCCTTGGCACTGAAGAAGGGGGTGCCCGGCCCTGACGCCCGGCTCATGGCACTGAAGGGGTGGCCGGTCCCCACACCCGTTTCATGACACTGAAGGGGTGCCAGCCCTGCACTCTGGGTCATGGTGTGCTGGATTGAATTCTCGGCCCTCACACCCGGGTCATGTCGCTAAGAGTTTGCCCTCACACCAGGTCATGTCACTAAAGGGGTGCCCGGCCCTCACACCCCGGGTCATGGACCTAAAGGGTACCGGACCCAGCCTCACACCCAGGGTCATGGGGTTGAGCGGTTCCAGCCCCTACACCACGGGTCGGTAATGCTGATGAGTTGCCCGACACCACACCCCAGATCATGGAACTGAAATCGTGCCCAGGCCCTCACACCACGATTCATGGCACTGGAAGCGGTGACCGGCCGTCACACCTGGCGATGGCACTGAAGGTATGCCCGGCCCTCACACCCTGGTCATGAACCCTAAGCGGGTGCTCGGCCCTCAAACCCCGGGTCATATGAAGGGTGCCCGGCCTCACACCTCGGTTCATAGCTCTGTAGGGGAGCGGGCCTCACACCCCGTTTCATGGCACTAAAGGGGTGTCGGCCCTGACGCTTGATTCATGTCACTGAAGGGGTGCCCAGCCCTCACACCCCGGGTCATGGCACTGAAGCGGTGACCGGCCGTCACACCCTGGCGATGGCACTGGTATGCCAGCCCTCACACCCTTGATCATAGACCCTAAGCGGGTGCCAGCCCTCACACCCGGGTCATGGGGCTGAAGGGTGCCCGGCCCTCACAACCGGTTCATGGCACTGAAGGGGTGCCCGGCTCTCACCTCCCGGGTCATGGTGCTGGAGGGTGCCCAGCCCTCACACCCAGGGTCATGTCACTAAAGGGTGCCCAGCCCTCCACATCCGGACATTTCACTGAAGGGGTGCACGGCCCTCACACGCCGGGTCATGGGCCTAAAGGGGTGCCGGCCCTCATACCCTGATTCATGGGGTTGAAGCGGTTCCTGGCCCTTACACCATGGGTCATGGTGCTGATAAGTGCCCGACCCTCACACCCCGGTTCACAGCACTGTAGGGGTGCCCGGCCTTCACACCCCGATTCATGGCACTGAAGGGGGTGCCCGACCACACCCCGGGTCATGTGAAGGGTGCCCGGCCCTCACACCCCGGATTCGCAGCACTGTGAGGTGCCCGGCCTTCACACTCCCGTTTCTTCACTGAATGGGTGCGGCCTTCACCCCGATTCATGGCACTGAAGGTGCCCGACCCTCACACCCCGGGTCATGTGAAGGGGTGCCCAGCCCTCACACCCCAGTTCGCAGCACTGGCAGGTGCCCGGCCTTCACCTCCGTTTCTTCACACTGAATGGTGCCCGGACCTCACACCCCGTTTCATGACACTGAAGTGCTGGCCCTCACACCCGGGTCATGGTACTGAAGGTGCCGCGGCCCCTCACACCCGGGTCATGGACCTAAAGGGGTGCCCGGGCCCCTCACACCACGGAGTCATGGGAGTTAAAGCGGTTCCCCGGCCCTCCCATCCCGGGTCATGGTGCTGGAGGGTGCCTGGCCCTCACACCCCGGAATCTCATTTCATAAAAGTGCCAGCCTCACACCCCAGGTTATGTCATTGAAGGGGTGCACAGCCCTCACCCCAGGTCATGTATTGAAGGGATGCCGCGACTCACACCCGGGTCGCCTTCCGAAGGGTGCCCGGCTTTCACCCTATTCATATGCACCAGAAAAGTTGCCCGTATCACACCCAGGTCATGTCACTAAAGGATGCGGCCCTTACCAGGTCATGGGGTTGAGCGGTTCCGGCGCGCTAACGCACTCTGGGTCATGGTGATGATGAAGGTGCCCGGCCCACACACTCCAGGTTCATGTCATTGAAGGGGTTCCCGGTCCTCACACCCCGGGTCATGTCACTGAAAGGGTGCCCGGCCCTCACACCCCGAGTCATAGCACTGAAGGGGTGCCCGGCCCTCATACCCCGGGTCATGGTGCTAGAGGGGTGCCCGGCCCTCACACCCCGATTCATGGCACTGAAATCATGCCCAGCCCTCACACCCAGGGTCATGGTGCTGAAGGGGTGCCCGACCCTCACACCCCGATTCATGGCACTGAATGGGTGCCCGCACCTCACACCCCGTTTCTTGGCACTGCTGGGGTGCCCGGCCCTCACACCCCGGCTCATGGCACTGAAGGGGTGCCCGGCCCTGACGCCCCGGGTCATGTCACTCAAGGGGTCCCCGGCCCTCACACCCCTGGTCATAGACCTAATCTGGTGCCCGGCCCACACACCACGGGTCATGGACCTAAAAGTGTGCCCGGTCCTCACACCCCAGGTCATGGAGTTGAATCGGTTCCCGGCCCTCACACCCCGGGTCATAGCACTGAAGGGCTGCTCGACCCTCATACCCCAGGTCATGATGCTGAAGGGGTGCCCGGCCCTCACACCCCGATTCATGGCACTGAAATCGAGGCCGGCCCTCACACCTCGATTCATGGCACTGAAGGGGTGCCCGACCCTCACACCCCGGGTCATGTGAAGGGGTGCCCGGCCCTCACACCCCGGTTAACAGCACTATAGGGTTGCCTGGCCTTCACACCCCATTTCATGGCACGGAAATAGTGCCCGGCCCTCACCCAGGTCATGTTATGAAGGGTGCCAGCCGTCACACCCCTGGCCATTAGGGTGTGTCAATTTTGTCAACATGTTAAAAATCAAATTTGGTAGTCAAAATATTGTGCCTCTTTATGTCTAAACTTGAGATCAGTAAACAAAAATGAATTGAAATAACCCTCACCTACATCAATTATACCTTAAAGTTTCAAATATCAGTATTTCAACAAATTAATGAGACTTGATTAGAATTATTCACTTGATATTAACTAATCTCATGTAAGCATATGGATTATGGAGTATTTTATGGTTCTATAGCTTGTGTACAATATGCATGTCGGAACATGAACATGAACAGGCTCTCCGTGTGGGACAGTTTAATTCTTGTTTTGACTTGTACCAAGCGTGAGGATAAGGCGCCCGGCTCACTCTCCTTCTAGATATCATAGACGGTGGTTTGCTCTCATTGCACTTGCACCTACTCTACCCAGACGAATTCTACATTTTAATTATTGTAAGTAGGGCATATTGATTGTCGCAGTTACTTATATCATTGTATAAAACATTATGTTCTAAGAAATTATTATGTTATTTCTGTTACAGCATTTTTGATAAACAAATTGATATTTTTTGAAACAACAATTGAATTATGAAACATTG
Source organism: Homarus americanus (assembly GCF_018991925.1). Taxonomy (NCBI): domain Eukaryota; kingdom Metazoa; phylum Arthropoda; class Malacostraca; order Decapoda; family Nephropidae; genus Homarus; species Homarus americanus. The sequence continues at coordinate 41,013 of NW_024711499.1, read as the reverse complement.
AAATATTTTTCTATTTGTCAGATAGTGTGAAGATGTCAAAATTGAAGACAAGAAGTCAGTTGTCAACCCACTTGAGCCTGCTAGTTGGTAAAGGGAAGGAGCCTGTATCAGAACTTCCAACAGTGAGAGACATGCTAAGATTAGGGTTACTCCTTCGAGAAAAAAATGCAAAGGACAGAAGGAACTATACAGATAAAGAACTCATAAATGACATGATAGTCCCTCTTCTGCATCAATGGACAAAAGCTAATGCACTATTCAAACCACCTGTGATTAATCAGTGTCGAACTATTGAGCTAAAACTAACGAAATTATGGCACAAAGCAGTTGAAACATCACTTGGTAAAGGAAACTTGGCCAGGAAAAATGAATTTCTGCACACACTTGATACTCTGTTTGACATTTTGACCTGCAAGTGCTCCATACAATTATGTTCTGAATCCAACTGTTCTCACTCAGGTAAGAGAGAAAATAATTCCCACATTGATTGTGGTTGTCCTCGTGAAAAGAAGATCCCTGTTTTAGAGCTTGAATTTATAAAGGCACAGAGGACAAAGGCAGAAGGCCAAGGAAGTATGCAAATGGGTTCAATAGATTATTCAGAAACAAAGAAGCAGATTGCTAATGCCAAGAAGAGAGAACAAACGAGAGAGGAACAAAAGAAGAAAATGAAGAGTGAAGAAGCCATCCAAAGAGAGGAAGAGCTGTGTCAAGATGTTTATCACTTCTTTGATAGTTCTTCTGATGAACAGGAAGCAACATCAGATGATAGTTCCAAAGAGCCATCTGAACCTTTACCAAAGAAAATGAAATACAACACAAGAAATATTTCAAACATTGCTTTAGCTAGTATTCGCCACCATGCTGGACTTCGTGAGGCTGCAGAAATTGCAACTGCCGCTTGATAGATGCAGGCCTCATCAGCCGAGAGGATGTATCTTTGGTGATAGATCATAATAAAATTAGAAGAGCACAAGAAAAAATGAAGGAAATATCTGATCAGCATGAAAAGATTTAGGGAGGGCTCTCCTGTCTTTTGTTTGATGGAAGAATAGATGACACAAAAGTTTTGCTAGAAGTAGAGGGAGTGAACAGAAAGTTTCCAGGTCTCATCAAAGAAGAACACTACTCTGTCTGTTCTGAGCCTGGTGGTCGGTTTTTGTTTCACTTTGCTCCCGAAACTGAAGTAGAAGGGAAGAAACATGCAGAGGTCATTGCTGATCATATTTTATGTTGGGTTCAGGAGAGAGGACTTGGCAGTTCACTGCAGGCTGTTGGTGGAGATTCAACTGCAGTGAACACCGGATGGCAGGGGGTGTAATGACGCATTTAGAGAAAAACTAGGAAGAAGACTTGTTTGGATTGTATGTGATTTACATACAGGCGAGCTACCTTCGTCATCTCATCCAGGAACTTGATGGTCCTACAAAGAGCAACAACAAGTGGTCAGGTCCCCTTGGCATCATGCTGGATGAAGCAACACAACTAGAAATAAATACAACCTTCCAAAGGTCGAAGTTGGCCCTCCCTTCCGGCGTTGTCTGAAGGAGTCATCAAAGATCTCAGCACAGATCAATCCTATGCTTATCGTGCCCAAGCAATAAGATCAGGAGAAGTGCCTCAGTCATTGGCTCTTGGAGATTGGACCTGTCAGTCACAGCCGTTGGTTAACTACAGCTCTTCGTTTCTGCAGGATTTGGATTTCCAAACACGAATTGAAGGGCAAAGTGCTGAAGAATTTGAGGTTAATTGTTGAATTTATTATTGGAGTTTATCTTCCCAGTGGTTTAGTGTGAAACTTAATCCTATGTGGGTGGATGGGCCCAATCACCTTTTGTTTCAATTGCAGCTAGTAAGAACACAGAGGAAGGTAGTGAGGGACATCGTGTTACCTGTGGCAAGAAGGTCCGCTTGGTATGCTCGATCAGAAGCAGTTTTGCAAGCAATGCTTTGCAGTCAATGTACCAATCTCCGAACCGAGGCTGTAGAAGTCATTCTAAAGATTAGAGGAACGCTAATAGATGACGACCAGTTGGGAGACTGTTCGTTTCATTCAAGAAAAGTTCCCCAATAAACGTCAATGCCACCAAATTGTCAGAATTGGTTGACTTGAGTTTGGAAGTCTTAGAGCCACCATTGACAACAAGTCTAACTAGCCAAGAATTGAGAAACCTTAAAGAGACTCCAATGCAGGTGCCGAAGTGGCCTTCCCACACTCAAAGTGTGGAGAGATGTGAAAATGGTCACAGAAGCAGCGGGCCATGTTTACAGCCACGAGAGGCGAGAAGGTTACATCAAAGCACAAATAGCAAGCAGACTACTGATGACAAGAAACCAAAGCAAAGAGAGTATGAAGGCATTGGTTACTTTCAAATAGACTACGGATAATTTAATATAATAATTTGAAACTTGAAACAGTAACATGTGTGCAAACGCTGGTTATGTTATAAATTCACAAATATGTACATTTAAAAATCCATTTGATGTAGGTAGGACTTATTATAAAAAAAAATTTATGCCAGAATATTGTTTTGCATGCTTAAAGACTACAATAAATTGCTACCAAATTACTCGATTTTCAATTTAGCCAGTTCACCCCCTAAATTGACACACCCTACTGGCCATGGCACTGAAGGTATGCCCGGCCCTCACACCCCTGGTCATAGAGCTAAGCAGTGCCCAGCCCTCACCCCTTGGGTCATGGCACTGAAGGAGGACCGGCCCTCACCCGGTTCATGGCACTGAAGGAGTGACCCGGCCCTCACACTGCCCGGGTCATGGCACTGAAGTTATGCCCGCCATCACACACCGATCATGGCACTGAAGGGGAGCCCGCCCTCACACCCTGTATCATGGCACTGAAGGTGCCCGGTCTTCACACCCGGGTCATGGTCCTGAAGGGTGCCGGCCCTACACCCCCTGTCAACACTAGTGCCCGGCCCTAACACCCCTGTTCATGGCACTGAAGGTGCCCGGCCGTCACACCCGGTTCACGACACTGAAGGGTGCCCGGTCCTCACCTGGGTCATGGTCCTGAAGGGTGCCCGGCCCTCACACCCCGGTCATGCCATACTAAAGCGTGCCCAGCACCACACCCCTGTTCATGGCACTGAAGGGTGCCCGCCGTCACACCCGGGTCATATCACTGAAAAATGCCCGCCCAACACCCCGGTCATAGCTCTGAAGGCGTGCCGCCCACTCCCCGGGTCATGGCACTAGGTGGCCCGGCCCTCACACCCCGTGTCATGTGAAGGGTCCCGGCCCTTACACCGTGTGAAGTGAAGGGTACCGGCCCTCACACCCCGTTTCATGGCACTTAAAGGGGTGCCAGCCTCACATCCCGGCCTCATGGCACTGAAGGGTTGCCCGGCCCTGACGTCCCGGGTCATGTCACTGAAGAGGTGCATGGCCCTCACCCCCGGGTCACGGATCTAAATGGATGCCCGACCTCACACCCTGGGTCATGGGGTTGAAGCGGTTCCTGGTCCTCACACCCGTTCACAGCACTGTAGGGGTGCCGGCCTACACCTTATCTCATGGCACTGAAAGGTGCCCGGCCCTCACAACCCCGGTCCATGACACTGAAGGGGTGCCCGGCCCTCACACCCCGGTCATGGCACTGAAGGGGTGCGCCCCTCACACCATGGGTCATGGATCTGGGCGTCAGCCTCACCCCAGGTCAGGGGTTGACCCCGGCCCCACACCCCGGGTCATGGTGCTGGAGGGGAGCCCGGCCCTCACACCCCGGGTCATGTCACAGGTGCCTGGCTCACACCGGTTCATGGCACTGAAGGGGTGCCCGGCCCTCACACCGGTCATGGTGCTGGAGGGTGCCCGGCCCATAACCCCTGGTCATGTCACTAGGTGCCTGGCCCTCACACCCCGGGTCATGGCACTGCAGGGGTGCCTGGCCTCACACCCCGGTCATGGTGCTGAAGGATGCCCGCCACACCCCGATTCATGGCACTGAAAGTGTCCCGGCCCTCAAACCCCGGGTCAGTGTCTGAGGGTTCCCCGCCTCACACCCCGGGTCATGTCACTAAAGGGTGCCTGCCCTCACACCCCGGGACATGGGGGTTGCAGCGGCCCGGCCCTCACACCCCGGGTTATGATGCTGATGGGGTGCCCGCCCTCACACCCCTGACGGCACTGAAATCGAGCCCGGCCTCACACTCCGGGTCAGGAGGTGTCCGTCCTCACACCCCGGGTCATGTCACTAAGGGGTGCCCGGCCCTCACACCCCGGGTCATGTCACTGAAGGGGTTCACGGCCCTCACACACCCGGGTCATGGAACTAAAGGGGTGCCTGCCCTCACACCCGGGTCATGTCACTGAAGGGGTGCCCGGCCCTCACACCCCTATTCGCAGCACTGAAGGGGTGCCCGGCCCTCACACCCCGGTTCACAGCACTGTGGGGTGCCTGGCCTTCACACCCCGTTTCATCGCACTGAAAAGGGTGCCCGGCCCTCACACCCCGTTTCATGACACTGAAGGGGTGCCCGGCCCTAACACCCCGGGTCATGGCACTGAAAGGGTGCACGGCCCTCACCCCGGGTCATGGACCTAAGGGTGCCTGGCCCTCACACCACCGGGTCATGGGCAAGCGGTTCCCAGCCCTCACACCCAGGTCATAGTGCTGGAGGGGTGCCAGCCCTCACACCCCAGGTCATGTCACTGATGGGGTGCCCGGCCCTCACACCCCGGGTCAGGAGCAATGAAGAGTGCCCAGCCATCACACACCGATACATGGCACTGAAGGGGAGCCAGCCCTCACACCCCGGGTCATGGCACTGAGGGTGCCCGGTCTTCACACCCCGGGTCGTGGTCTGAAGGGGTGCCGGCCCTCACACACCCGGGTCAAATCACTAGAGGGTGCCCGGCCTCACACCGGGTCAAATCACTAGAGGGTCCCGGCCCTCACACCCCTGTTCATAGCATTGAAGGGTGCCCGGCCGTCACCCGGTTCACGACACTGAAGGGGTGCAGTCTTCACCCAGGTCATGGTCCTGAAGGTGCCCGGCCCTCACACCCGGGTCAAATCACTAAAAGGGGTGCCGGCCTCACACCCCTGTTTATGGCACTGAAGGGTGCCCGGCCGTCACCCCGGTTCACGATACTGAAGGGGTGCCCGGTCCTCACACTCGGGTCATGGTCCTGAAGGGTGCCAGCCCTCACACCCCAGGTCATGTCACTAAAGCAGTGCCCAGCCCTCACAACCCTGTTCATGGCACTGAAGGGTGCCCGGCCCCACACACCCCCGATTCTTGGCACTGAATTGAGCCCGCCACCCACCCTGGATCATGGAGCTGAAGGGTGCCCGGCCCTCACACCCCGGGTCATGGCACTGAAGGTGTGCCCGAACCTCACACCCCGGGTCATGTTGCTGGAGGTGAGCCGAACCTCACACCCGGGTCATGTCACTGAAGGGTGTCCGGCCCCTCAAACCCAGGTCATGTCACTGAAGGTGCCCGGCCCTCACCCCAGGTCGCCAGCACTATGAAGGGTTCAGCCCTCACACCCCCAGGTCATGGTTCTGGAGGGGTGCAGCCTCACACCCCGGTCATGTCACTGAAAGATTTTTAGCCCTCATCCCGGGTCATGTGTCAATGAAGGTGCCCAGCTCTCACCGGTGATTTCACTGAAGGGGTGCCTGGCCATCACACCCAGGAGTAATATTATTGGCGAAGGGTTGCCTTGCCCTCACACCCCCGGGTCATAGTGCTAATGGGGTGCCTAGCGCCCACTGAATGTGTGAAGAGGTGCCCGGCCTCACACCCGTTCCATAACACTGTAGGGTGCCTGCCCCCAAACCCCGGCTCATGTCAATTATGGGGTGCCCGGCGCTCCACACCCAACGTCATGGTGCTGGAGGGGTGCCGGGCACCGGCACCAGGTCAAGTGAGGTGCCCGGCTAACACCCGGGAAAAGTGAAGGGGTGCCCGGACCACACCGCTGCAGCCACTGTATGGGTGCCTGGCACTCCACACCCCGTTCATGGCATTTAAGGGTGCCCATCCCCTCACAGCCAGGTTAGGACGCAGAAGGTTGCCCAGCCCTCAAACCCCAGGTCATGTCACAGAAGGGGTGCCCGACCCTCACACCCCAGGTCATAGCACTGTGAAGAGCCCTGACCGTCACACCCCGGTTCATGACACTGAAGGGGGTGCCCGGCCTCACACTCAGGTCACTAGGAAACTCAAACAGTGCCAACCCTCACACCACGGCCCGCATGGCACTGGAAGGTAACAGGCCCCCTCCCACCCAGGTCATAGTGCTGGAGGGGTGCCCGCCCTAATGCAGGTCATGTCACTGGTTCCCAGCCCTCACACCCCGGTCATGTCACTGAAAGGTGCATAGCCCCAAACACTCCAGGTCATGGACCTAAGGGGTGCCCGGACCTCACATGTCACTGAAGGGTGCCCGGCCCTCCACCCCTGGTCATAGAGCAAAACAGGTGCCCGGCCTCACCCCAGGTCATATCATTGAAGGTGCTCGGCCCTTACACCACGGTCATATCACTGAAAAATGCCCGGCCCTACACCCCGGGTCATAACTCTGAAGGCGTGCCCGGCCCTCATACCAGGTCATGTCACTGAAGGGGTGCACGACCCTCACACCCAGGGTCATGGACCTAAAGGGGTGCCAGCCCTCACACCCGGTAATGGGGTTGAAGCGGTTCCAGTCCTCACACCACGGGTCATGGAGCTGAAGGGTGCCCGGCCATCACACCCGATTCATGGCACTGAAAGGGTGCCCGGCCCTCACACCCCGGGTCATGGCACTGAATAGGTGCTCGGCCTCACACCCCGGTTCATAGCTCTGTCAGGGGTGCGGGCCTCCCACCCCGTTTCAAAGGCACTTAAGGGTGCGGTCTCCACCCCGGCTCATGGCACTGAAGGGTGTCCGGCCCTGACGCCCTGGGTCATGTCATTGAAGGGGTGCCAGCCCTCACACCCCGGATCATGGCACTGAAGTGGTGCCCGGCCGTCACACACCCTGGCCATGGCACTGAAGGTATGCCCGGCCCTCACACTGGTCATAGAGCTAAACAGAGTGCCCGGCCCTCACCCCCAGGTCATGGCACTGAAGGAGGGACCGGCCCTCACACCCCGGGTCATGGCACTGAAGGGTGACCGGCCCTCACACCCCTGGTCATGGCACTGAAGGTATGCCCGGCCCTCACACCCGTGGTCATAGAGCTAAACAGTGCCCGGCCCTCACACCCCGGGTCATGTCAATAAAGGGGTGCAGCCTCCACACCCCAGGTCATGTCACTGAGGGTTCACGGCGCCTCACACGGGAAGTGGACCTAAAGGGGTGCACGGCCTCACACCCCGGGTCATGTCACTGAAGGGGTTCACGGCCCTCACCGGGAAGTGGACCTAAAGGTTGCCCAGCCATGACGCCCCTGGTCATGTCACTGAAGGTGCCCGGCCCACCTCACACTGAGGTGCCCGGCCCTCACGGTTCACAGCACTGTAGGGGTGCCTGGCCTTCACACCCGTTAAATCGCACTGAATGGGTGCCCAGCCCCTCCCGCAGCGTCATGACACTGAAGGGGTGCTCGGCCCTCACACCCCGGGTCATGGCACTGAATGGGTGCACGGCCCTCACACCCCTGTTCATGGCACTAAAGGGGTGCCCAGTCCTGAAGGGGTTCAGCCCCCACACCCCGGGTCATGTCACTAAGCGGTGCCCGGCCCCCACACCCCTGTTCATGGTGCTGGAAGGGTGCCCGGTCTTCCCCAGGTCATGTCACTGAAGGGTGCCCGCCCTCACACCCCTGGTCATAGAGCAAAACGGTGCCCGGCCTCACCCCCGGGTCATATCATTGAAGGGTGCTCGGCCCTTACCCCCCGGGTCATATCACTGAAAAATGCCCGGCCCTCACACCCCGGGTCATAACTCTGAAGGCGTGCCGGCCCTCATACCCCGGGTCATGTCACTGAAGGGGTGCACACCCTCACACCCAGGGTCATGGACTAAAGGGTGCCAGCCCCCACACCCGGGAATGGGGTTGGCGGTTCCCGGTCCTCACACCACGGGTCATGGAGCTGAAGGGTGCCCGGCCATCACACCCCGATTCATGGCACTGAAAGGGTGCCCGGCCTCACACCCCGGGTCATGGCACTGAATAGGTGCTCGGCCCTCACACGGTTCATAGCTCTGTCGGGGTGCCGGGGCCTCCCACCCGTTTCAAGGCACTTAAGGGGTGCCGGTCCTTCCACCCCGGCTCATGGCACTGAAGGGGTGTGGCCTGGCCTGGGTCATGTCATTGAAGGTGCCGGCCCTCACACCCCGGATCATGGCACTGAAGTGGTGCCCGGCCGTCACCCCTGGCCATGGCACTGAAGGTATGCCGGCCCTCACACCCCTGGTCATAGAGCTAAACGGTGCCCGGCCCTCACCCCCGGGTCATGGCACTGAAGGAAGGGACCGGCCCTCACACGGGTCATGGCACTGAAGGAGTGACCGGCCTCACCACCCTGGTCATGGCACTGAATGTATGCCCGGCCTCACACCCGTGGTCATAGAGCTAAACGAGTGCCCGGCCCTCACACCCCGGGTCATGTCAATAAAGGGTGCCCGGCCCTCACACCCCGGGTCATGTCACTGAAGGGTTCACGGCCCTCACACCCCGGGAAGTGGACCTAAAGGGTGCACGGCCCCCACCCCAGGTCATGTCACTGAAGGGGTTCACGGCCCTCACACGGGAAGTGGACCTAAAGGTTGCCCGCCCATGACGCCCCGGGTCATGTCACTGAGGGGTGCCCGGCCCTCACACCCTATTCATCGCACTGAAGGGTGCCCAGCCCTCACACCCCGGTTCACAGCACTGTAGGGGTGCCTGGCTTCACGTTAAATCGCACTGAATGGGTGCCCGGCTCACACCCCGTTTCATGACACTGAAGGGTGCTCGGCCCCTCACCCCGGGTGCACTGAATGGGTGCACGGCCTCACCTCATGGACCTAAGGGGTGCCTGGCCCTCACACCACGGGTCACAGGGGTTGAAGCGGTTCCTACGGACATGGTGCTGGAGGGGTGCCCGGCCCTCACACCCCGGGTCATGTCACTGAAGGGGTGCCCGGCCCTCACACCCCGGGTCATGGCACTGAAGGGGTGCCCGGCCATCACACACCGATTCATGGCACTGAAGGGCCGGCCCTCACCCCGGTCATGGCACTGAAAGGTGCCCGGTCTTCACACCCGGGTCATGGTCCTGAAGGGGTGCCAGCCTCACACCCCAGGTCAAGTCACTAGAGGGTGCCCGGCCCTCACACCCCTGTTCATGGCACTGAAGGGGTGCCCGGCCCGTCACACCCGGTTCATGACACTGAAGGGTGCCCGGCCCTCACACTCAGGGTCATGGTGCTGGAAGGGTGCCCGGCCTACACCCCGGGTCATGTCACTGAAGGGGTGCCCGGCCCTCACACCCCTGTTTATAGAGCTAAACGAGTGCCCGGCCTCACCCGGGTCATATCATTGAAGGGGTGCTCGTACCCGCGGATCATATCACCGAAAAATGCCCGGCCCTCACACCCCGGGTCATAGCTCTGAAGGCGTGCCCGGCCCTCATACCCGGGTCATGGCACTGAAAAGGTGCCCGGCCCTCACACCCCTTGTCATGTGCGGGGTGCCCGGCCCTCACACTCTGGTTCATTGCTCTGTAGGGGTGCCCAGCCCTCACACCCCGTTCCATGGCACTAAAGGTGCCCGGCCCTCACATCACGGCTCATGGCACTGGTTGCCCGGTCCTGACGTCCCGGGTCATGGCACTGGTGCACGGCCCCACACCCCGGGTCATGGACCCAAAGGGTGCCGGCCCTCACCCCACGGGTCATGGGGTTGAAGTGGTTCGCCCTCGCACCGGGTCATGGTGCTGGAGGGTGCCCCTCCACCACCCCGGGTCATGTCACTGAAGGGTGCCGGCCCTCACCCAGGGTCACGGCACTAAGAAGGTGGCCTAGCCTTCACACCCGGGTCATGGTGCTGAAGGTGCCCGGCTCACACCCGATTCATAGCTGAAGGGTCCCAGCCTCACACCCCGGGTCATAACTAAAGGATGCAGCCCTCACACGTCATGGACCAAAAGGGTGCCCAGCCCTCACACCACGGATCATGGGGTTGAAGCGGTTCCAGCCCTCACACCCGGGTCATGGTGCTGGAGGGTGCCGTCCCCACACCCGGGTCATGGCACTGCAAGGGTGCCTGGTCCTCACACCCCGGGTCATGGTGCTGAAAGGATGCCCGGCTTTCACACCTAATTCATGGCACTGAAAGGTCCAGGCCCTCAAACCCCGGGTCATGGTGTCTGAGGGTTCCTGGCCCTCACACCCCGGTCACGGTGCTAAAGGGTGCCCAGCCCTCACCCGGGACATGGGGATGCAGCTGTTCAGCCCTCACACCCCGGGTTATGGTGCTGATGGGGTGCCCGCCCTCACACCCCGATTTTGGCACTGAAATCGAGCCCGGCCGCCCACCCTGGATCAGCACCATGCCCGGGGTGTGAGGGCCGGGCATCCTGATGACATAACCGGGGTGTGCGGGCGGGCACCTCAGTGCCATGAATCCAGGTGTGAAACCGAGCACCCATTCAGCACCATGACAGAGTGTTAGGGGCGAGGCTCGAATTCAGTGCCAAGAATTGGGGTGTGAGGGCCGGGCACCCCATCAGCACCATGACGGGGTGATGGCCGAAACGCTTCACCCATGACCCGGTGAGCCGTGCACTCCTTCAGCGGCGACCGGGTGTGAGGCCGGGCACCCTTCAGTGCCGTCGAGGTGTGATGACCAGGTACCCCTTCAGCTCCATGACCCATGGTGTAAGGACTGGGAACCGCTTAAAACCCATGACCCGGGGTGTGAAGGCCAGGCACCCTTTGGTCCATGACGGGGTGAGGTGCACCCTTCATAAGTGACATGACCCGGGGTGTGCGGGCCGGGCACCCCTCAGTGCCATGACCCGGGGTGTGAGGGCCGGGCTTCCTTCAGTGACATGACCTGGGGTGTGAGGCCGGAGCACCGTGTCATAAACCTGGTTGTGAGTGCGGGCACCCACAGTCTTTGAAAAGGGTGTGTGTGCCGAGCTTACATGACCGGGGTGTCAGGCCGGGCACCCCTCAACCATGACCCGGGGTGTGAGCCCCGGCACCCCATAAGTGACATGAACCACGGTGTTGGGGCGGGCACCCCTTAGCGACATGAGCCGGGGTGTAAGTGCTGGGCACCCCTTTAGTGCCATGAAACGGGGTGTGAGGCCGGGCACCCTACAGAGCTATGAACCGGAGTGTGAGGGCCGGGCCTCTTCACTGACACGGGGTGTGAGGGCGGGCACCTTTTCAGTGCCCATGACCCGGGTATGAGGGCCGGGCTCATTTCAGTGCCATGAATGGGGATGTGATGGCGGGCACCCCTCAGCACCATGACCCGGGTATGAGGGCCGGGCACCCTTCAGTGCTATGACCCGGGGTGTGAGGGCCGGGCACCAGTGACATTACCGGGTGTGTGAGGCGGGCACCGTTTGGGTCTATGACCAGGGGTGTGAGGGCCGGGCACCCTTCAGTGCCATGGCCAGGGGTGTGACGGCCGGGCACGCCTGCCATGACGGGGTGTGAGGGGCCGGAACGACATGACCAGGAGTTAGGGCCGGGAACTCAGTGTGTGCCGGGGTTTCAGGGCCGGGCACCCCTTCAGTGCCATGAAACGGGGTGTGAGGGGCCGGGCACCCTCAGTGCCATGAATCGGGGTGTGAGGGCGAACACCACGTTAGGTACATGACCGGGGTGTGAGCCAGGCACCTCATCAGTGCCATGACCCGGGGTGTGGCCGGGCACCCTTTCTGTGACATGACCCGGGTATGAGGCTGGCTCGATTTCAGTGCCATGAATGGGATGTGATGGCCGGGCACCTCCAGCACCATGACCCGGGTATGAGGGCCGGGCACCCCATCAGCACCATGACCCGGGGTGTGAGGACCGTGCAGCCCTTCAGTACCATGACCCGGGGTGTGAGGGCTAGGCCCCTAAGTGCCATGATCCGGAGTGTGACAGCTGGGCACCCCTTCAGTGACATGACACGAGGTATGAGGGCGGGAGCCTTTCAGTGCCATGACCGGGGTGTGAGGGGCCGGGCACCTTTGTGTTGCCGACCGGGGGTGTGAGCCAGGCACCCTCCGCCTGACCCGGGGTTTGAGGCCGGGCACCACTGATGCCATAAATCGGGGTGTGTGAAAGCCAGGCGCAGCAGCACCATGACCCAAGGTAATGAGGACGAAGCACCCACTCAATGCCATGACCCGGGAAGTATGAGCCAGGAACCTCCAGTGACTTATAACCTGGGGTGTGAGGGCCGAGCCCCTTCGAGGTGAAAAGACCGGGGCCTCAGGGCCGGGCTCCCCCTCAGGAGCCATGAGCCGGGGTGTGTGAGGGCCGGGCACCTTCAGTGCCATGAAACGGGGTGTGAGGGCGGGGGCACACCGTGCTGTGAACCGGGGTGTGAGGCTGGGGCACCCCTTTACATGACTCGGGGTGTGAGGGCCGGAGCACCCCTTCAGAGCCATGAATCAGGGTGTGGTAGGGCTCCCCTTCAGTGCCATGAATCGGGGGTGCTTGAGGGAGGCGGGCTCCCCTTCAGCACACTGACCCGGGGCGTGAGAGGCCGAGCTCGATTTAGTGCCATGGTCGGGTGTGAGGGCCGGGCACCCCTCCAGCACCATGACCCGGGGTATGAGGGCCGGGCACCCCTTCCAGTGCAGGCGGGGAGGTGTGAGGGCCGGGCACCCTTTTCCAGTGACATTACCGGGGTGTGAGGGCGGGCACCCCGTTTGGAGTCTATGACCAGGGGTGTGAGGGCCAGGCACACCTTCAGTGCCATGGCCAGGGGTGTGACGGCCGGGCACCGCGCGCCATGACCCGGGGTGTGAGGGCCGGGGACCTTCAGTGACATGACCGAGGAGTTAGGGCGGGGCCTTCAGTGTGTCATGTGCCGGGTTTCCAGGGCCAGGCACCCCTTCAGTACCATGAAACGGGGTGTGAGGGCCGGGCACCCTTTCAGTGCCATGAATCGGGGTGTGAGGGCCCGGACACCCACGTTGGAAACCACATGACCAGGAGGTGTGAGGGCCCAGGCACCTCATCCAGTGCCATGACCCGGGGTGTGAGCGGGCACCCTTTCTGTGACATGACCCGGGTGAGGCCGGGGCACCCAGTGACATAACCCGGGGTGTGAGGGCCGGGTACCCTTTCTGATCATGAACCTGGGTGTGAGGCCGGGCACCCCCATAAGTGCTATGAAACGGTGGTGTGAGTGCCGGACACCCTTACAGTGCTTTGAACCAGGGTGTGAGGGTCGGGCTGCATTCACATGTCCTGGGGTGTGTCAGGGCTGGGCACCCCTCCCAGAACCATGACCCGGGGTGTGAGGGCCGGACACCTTCGTGCCATATGGCCAGAGGTGCTGACGGCCGGGCACCCTTCAGTGCCATATGACCCAGGGTGTGAGGGCGGGGAACCCCTTCCAGTGCCATGAACCAGGGGTGTGAGGGGCGGGCACCCTTTCAGTGCCGTGAACCGGGGTGTGGGGCCCAGGCACCCGTTTAGTCTATGACCAGGGGTGTGAAGGCCGGGCACACCTTCAGTAACATGGCCAGGGGTGTGACGTCCGGGCACCGCTTCAGTGCCATGACCCGGGTGTGTGGGAACCCCTTCAGTGACAAGACCGGGGCGTCAGGGCGGGCTCCCCGTCAGTGCCATGAGTCGGGGTGTGAGGGCCGAGGCACCTTCAAGGCCATGAAACGGGGTGTGAGGCCGGGCACCCCTACAGTGCTGTGAACCGGGGTGTGAGGGCCGGGCACCCCCTTCACATGACTCGGGGTGTGAGGGCCGGGCACCCCTTAATGCCATGAATCACAGGTGTGAGGGCCGGGCACCCCTTCAGCACCATGACCCGGGGTGTGAGGGGCGGGCTCGATTTTCAGTGCCATGAGTAAGGTGTGAGGCGGGGCCCCTCCAGCACCATGACCCGGGGAGGGTATGGCTGAGGCACTATGGTACTTTATGACCCAGGTGTGAGCCGGAAGCCTCAATGACATGATCCGGGGTGTGAGGACTCCGAGCTTACCCTTCAATGACGCGAACAGTGTGTGGGCGGAGCACCCTTTCAGTGCCGCGTTGGCGTGTGAAGGGCCGATCCTCCTTCAGTGCCATGACGGGGTGTGAGGGCCGGGCACCCCTTCAACACCACTTGATGACCCGTGGTGGCCGAGGGCCGAGCACCCCCTTCAGAGTCATGACCCGGGGTGTGAGGCCGATCCCCTTCAGTGCCATGACCGGGGTGTGAGGGGCGGGCACCCGCTCAGAGTGGAGTGAACTTCTGGGTGTGTGAGGGCGGGCACCCCATAAGTGCCATGATATGGTCGTGTGAATGCCGGACACCCATACAGTGCTCTGAACCAGGGTGTGGTCGGGCACCGCTGTCCCGGGGAGTCAGGAGCTGGGCACACCCCTCAGCACGATGACCCGGGGTGTGAGCAGGGAACCTTGAGTGCCATGAACAGGGGGTGTGAGGGCCGGGCACCCCTTCGCTCCCATGACCCATGGTGTAAGGACTGAGAGCCGCTTAAAACCCATGACCCGGGGTGTGAAGGCCAGGCACCCCTTTGGGTCATGACCCGGGGTGCCAGGGCGTGCTGCCCAGCAAGTGTTTATGACCGGGGTGTGGGGCCGAGGCACCCCCTCAGTGCCATGACCTGGGGTGTGAGGGCCTCACCCGTTTAGGTCTATGACCAGGGTGTGAGGGCCAAGGAACCCCATAGAAGTGGCTTATAACCCGAAGCACACATCCGAGGCCGAGGCACCCCTTCAGTGCCATGGGCAGGGGTGTGAGGGGCCCGGGCACCCCCAACGAAGTGCCCAAGAAACGAAGGTGGCCCAGGGTGCGGGCACCCATTCAGGAGTGCGCCTTACAAATTCCGAGGGTGTGAGGGGCGGGCACGCCCCAAAGCACCCGCCGAAGCCCACCAAGGTGGCCAGAGGCTGGGCCTGATTTCAGTGCTATGGGAATCAGGGTGTGAGGGCAGGCACCTCTACAACGCCATGACCCCGGGGTATGAGGGCCAGGCTTGCTGAAGTGCTATGACCCGGGGTGTGAGGGCGGGCACCCTTTCAAACGTGGGGTGGCGAGGACGAGGAACCACTTCAATGGCTGGGCACGGGCGCTGGGCCAGGCGCACGCTGGAGTCTGCATGACCCGGGGCACGTCAGGGCGGGCTCCCCGTCAGTGCCATGAGTCCCGGGGTGTGAGGGGCCCGGGCACCCTTGAGTGCCATGAAGCAGGGTGTGAGGGCCGGGCACCCCCCTGGTCTGTGAACCGGGGTGTGAGGGCGAGCACCTTCACGGCTTCCAGGGTGTGAGGGCGGGCACCCCGCCATGCCGCCGATGCGATTGTGAGGCCAGGCGCCGCGCCTAACACCATGACCCGGGGTGGGCCGGGCTCGATTTCAAGTACCGCTGAATCAGGGTGTGAGGGCCAGGCACCTCCAGCACCATGACCCGGAGTTTATGAGGGCCGGGCACCCCTTGGAGTCACTATGACCCGAGGTGTGAGGGGCCGGGCACCCCTTTCAGTGACATGATCCGGGGTGAGGACCGGGCACCCCTTCAATGACATGAACGGTGTGTGGGCCAGGCACCCTTTCGGTGCCATGACCCGGTGTAGAGGCTTGTTTTCCTTCCAGTGCCATGACCCGGGGTGTGAGGGCCAGGCACCCCTTCAACACCATGACCCGTGGTGTGAGGGGCCGGGCACCTTGAAGTCATGACCCGGGGTGTGAGGCCCGGCTCCCGCTGGTCACCATGACCAGGGGTGCGTGGTAGAGGGGCCAGGGCACCCTTTTCCCGAAGTCAAAGTAGAGACACCAGGTGTGAGGCCGGGGCACCCCACAAGTGCCATGAAATGGTCGTGTGAATGCCGGACACCCATACAGTGCTTTGAACCAGGGTGTGAGGGTCAGGCTGCAGGTGCCATGAACAGGGGTGTGAGGGCCAGGCGCGCTAGCTCGAGCCCATGGTGGGACTGGGAACCGCTTAAAACCCATGACGGGTGTGAAGGCCAGGCACCCCTTTAGGTCAGGCCCGGGGTGTGAGGGCCGTGCACCCACTAAGTGTTTATGACCAGGGTAGCTGCGGGCCAGGCACCCTGTCGTGCCATGACCCGGGTGTGAGGGCCTGGCACCCATTTGGGATTTATGACCAGGGTGTGAGGCCGGGGCGCAGGCAGGCACTGACCCGGCACGTCAGGGGCCGGAGCTTGCTCAGTGCCACGGGCGCGGTGTGAGGGCGGAGCACCCCAGTGAAGCAGGGTGTGAGTGCAGGCACCCATTCAATTATGCCATGATTCGGGGTGTGAGGGCCGGGCACCCTTTCCAGCACCATGACCCTGGGTGTGAGGGCTGGGCATTATTTCAATACTATGAATCGGGGTGTGAGGGCCGGGCACCCCTCTAGCACTACATGACTCGGGGTGCTGAGGGCCGGGCACCCCTTGAGGTGCTTGCATGACCCGGGGGGTGTGAGGGCCGGGCACCCTTTCAGTGACATGACCCCGGGTGTGAGGACCGGGAACCACTTCTCATGACATGAACGGAGTGTGGGCACCCTTTGAGTGCCATGACCCGGGGTGTGAGGGCCGGTCACTCCTTCAGTGCACCATGACCCAGGATGTGAGGGCCAAGGCATCTTCAGCACTATGACCCGGGGTGTGAGGGGCCGAGCTCATTCCAGTGCCCAGGAAATGGGGTGTGAGGTCGGGCACCCTCAAGCACCATGACCCAGGGTATGAGGGCGGGCACCTTCAGTGCCATGGCCAGGGGTGTGACGGCTGAGCACCGCTTGCGTGCCTGACCCGGGGTGGTGTGAGGGCCGGGCACCCCTTCAGTGAACATGACAAGGGGCGTCAGGGCCGGGCACCCCTTCAGTGCCATGAGCCGGGGTGTGAGGGCCGGAGTACTCACTCAGTGCCATGAAACGGGGTGTGAGGGCCGGGCGCCCCTACAGGCTATGAACCGGGGTGTGACGGCCGGGCACCATTTCAGCTCCATGACCCGTGGTGTGAGGGCCGGGAACCGATTCAACTCCATGACCTGGGGTGTGAGGGCCGGGCGCGCAGGTCCATGACGGGGTGTGAGTGCCGTGCACCCCTTCAGTGACATGACCCGGGGTGTGAGGGCCGGGCGCCTTCAGTGTCATGAACCGGGGTGTGAGGGCCCAGCACCCTTTCAGTGCCATGAAACGGGGTGTGAATCCGGGCACCCCTACAGTGCTGCGAACCGGGGTGCTTGAGGCCGGGCACCCCTTCACGCATGACACGGGGTGAGGGTGCAGCACCACTTCAGTGAAATGAATCGAAGGGGTGTGAGGCAGGCACCTCTTCAACACCATGACCCAGAGTGTTAGGGCAGGCTCGATTTGGGGTTGGGATGGAATCGGGGTGTGATGGCCGGGAACCACTTCAACCCCATGACCGAGGGTGTGAGGCCGAGGCACCCCTCAGGCACCATGACCCGGGGTGGCGAGGGCCGGGCACCCCGCTTCAGTGCATGAATCGGGGTGTGGCCGGGCACCCCTTCAGCACCATGTTCCGGGAGGTGTGGTCAGGCACCCCTTCAGGTGCCATGACCCGGGGTGTGAGGGCGGGCACCCCATCCAGTGACATGAACCGGGGGTGTGAGGGCCGGGCACCCCTCCAGCACCATGACCCGGGGTGTGAGGGCCGGGAACCCTTCACTCCATGATCCGTGGTGTGAGGGCCGGGCACCCCTTTGGGTCCATGACCCCGGGGGTTTGGGCGGGCACCCCTTCAGTGTCATGAAACCTGGGGTGTGAGGGGCCGGGCACCCTTCAGTGCCGTGAATCGGGGTATGAAAGCCAGGCTTTTCAGTGCGATGAAAGGGTGTGAGCCGGGCTCCCCTACAGTGCTGCGAACCGGGGTGTGAAGGCCGGGCACCCCTTCACATGACAGGGTGTGAGGTCAGGCCTTCAGTCCCATGAGATCGGGATGTGAGAAGAAGGCCGGGCACCCCTACAGTGCTGTGAACCAGGGTGTGAGGGGCCGGGCACCTTCAGTGCCATGAATAGTGTGAGGGCCGGGCACCCTTTCAGTACCATGAATCGCGGTGTGAAGGCCGGGCACCCCTACAGTGCTATGAACCGGGGTGTGAGGGCCGGTCACCCCTTCTGTGCCATGAATAGGGGTGTGAGGGCCGGGCACCCCTTCAGTGCCATGAAACGGGGTGTGAGGGCCGGGCACCCCTACAGAGCTATGAACCAGAGTGTGAGGGCCGGGCACCCCTTCACTGACACGGGGTGTGAGGGCCGGGCACCTTTTCAGTGCCATGACCCGGGGTATGAGGGCCGGGCACGCCTTCAGAGCTATGACCCGGGGTGTGAGGGCCGGGCATTTTTGCAGTGATATGACCCTGGGTGTGAGGGACGGGCACCCCTTCAATGATATGACCCGGGGGGTGAGGGCCGGGCACTCGTTTAGCTCTATGACCAGGGGTGTGAGGGCCGGGCATACCTTCAGTGCCATGGCCAGGGGTGTGACGGCCGGGCACCCCTCCAGTGATATGACCCAGGGCGTCACGGCCGGACATCCCTTCAGTGCCATGAGCCGGGGTGTGAGGGCCGGGCACCCCTTAAGTGCCATGAAATGGGGTGGGAGGCCCGGGCACCCCGACAGAGCTATGAACCGGGGTGTGAGGACAGGGAACCTATTCAGTGCCATGACCCGGGGTGTGAGGGCCGGGCACCCCTTTAGGTCCATGACCCCGGGGTGTGAGGTCCGAGCAACAATTTCAGTACATGACCAGGGGTGTGAGGGCCGGGCAAACCTTCAGCACCATCGCCCTGGGTGTGAGGGCCAGGCACCCCTTCAGTACCATGACCAGGAGTGTGAGAACTGTGCACCCCTTCAGTGCCAAGAATCGGGGTGTGAGGGCCGGGCACCCCTTCAGCTCCATGACCCGGTATGTGAGGGCTGGGCATCCCTCCAGCATCATGGCCCGGGGTGTGAGGACCGGGAACCACTTCAATGAAATGAACCTGGAGTGTGTGGGCCGGGCACCCTTTGAGTGCCATGACCCGGGGCGTCAGGGCCGGGCTCCCCGTCAGTGCCATGAGTCGGGGTGTGAGGGCCGGGCACCCCTTCAGTGCCATGAAACGGGGTGTGAGGGCCGGGCACCCCTACAGTGCTGTGAACCGGGGTGTGAGGGCCGGGCACCCCTTCACATGACTCGGGGTGTGAGGGCCGGGCACCCCTTAATGCCATGAATCTGGGTGTGAGGGCCGGGCACCCCTTCAGCACCATGACCCGGGGTGTGAGGGCCGGGCCCGATTTCAGTGCCATGAATCAGGGTGTGAGGGCCGGGCACCCCTCCAGCACCATGACCCGGGGTATGAGGGCCGGGCACCCCTTCAGTGCTATGACCCGGGGTGTGAGGGCCAGGCACCCTTTCAGTGACATGATCCGGGGTGTGAGGACCGGGCACCCCTTCAATGACATGAACGGATTGTGTGGGCCGGGCACCCTTTCGGTGCCATGACCCGGCGTGTGAGGGCCGGTCACTCTTTCCAGTGCCATGACCGGGGGTGTGAGGGCCGGGCACCCCTTCAGCACCATGACCCGTGGTGTGAGGGCCGGGCACCCCTTCAGAGCCATGTCCCGGGGTGCGAGGGCCGAGCTCCCCTTCAGTGCCATGACCCGGGGTGTGAGGGCCGGGCACCCTTTCAGAGTCTTGAACCTGGGTGTGAGGGCCGGGCACCCCATAAGTGCCATGAAATGGTCGTGTGAATGCCGGACACCCATACAGTGCTTTGAACCAGGGTGTGAGGGTCGGGCACCCCTTCACATGTCCCGGGGTGTCAGGGCTGGGCACCCCTCCAGCACGATGACCCGGGGTGTGAGGGCCGGGAACCCCTTGAGTGCCATGAACAGGGGTGTGAGGGCCGGGCACCCCTTCAGCTCCATGACCCATGGTGTAAGGACTGGGAACCGCTTAAAACCCATGACCCGGGGTGTGAAGGCCAGGCACCCCTTTAGGTCCATGACCCGGGGTGTGAGGGCCGTGCACCCCTTAAGTGACATGACCCGGGGTGTGCGGGCCGGGCACCCCCTCAGTTCCATGACCCGGGGTGTGAGGGCCTGGCACCCGTTTAGGTCTATGACCAGGGGTGTGAGGGCCGGGAACCCCTTGAGTGACATGACCCGGCGCGTCAGGGCCGGGCACCCCTTCAGTGCCATGAGCCGGGGTGTGAGGGCCGGGTACCCCAGCAGTGCCAAGAAACGGGGTGTGAGGTGCGGGCACCCATTCAGTGCCATGATTCGGGGTGTCAGGGCCGGGCACCCCTTCAGCACCATGACCCTGGGTGTGAGGGCTGGGCATGATTTCAGTGCTATGAATCGGGGTGCAGGGCCGGGCACCCCTCTAGCACCATGACCTGGGGTAGAGGGCCGGGCACCCCTTGAGTGCTGGTGACCCGGGGTGTGAGGGCCGGGCACTTTCAGGTGACATGACCCCCGGTGTGAGGACCCGGGAGCCACTTCAATGACATGAACCTGGAGTGTGGTCCGGCACCCTTGAGTTATGACCGGAGGTGAGGGCCTGTCACTCCTTCAGTGCCATGACCCGGGATTTGAGGGCCGGGCAACCCTTCAGCACTATGACCCGGGGTGTGAGGGCCGGGCTCGATTTCAGTGCCAAGAATCGGGGTGTGAGGTCCGGACAGCCCTCAAGCACCATGACCCAGGGTATGAGGGCCGGGCACACCTTCAGTGCCATGGCCAGGGGTGTGACGGCTGGGCACCGCTTCAGTGCCATGACCTGCGGTGTGAGGGCCGGGCACCCCTTCAGTGACATGACAAGGGGCGTCAGGGCCGGGCACCCCTTCAGTGCCATGAGCCGGGTTGTTAGGGCCGGGCACTCCTTCAGTGCCATGAAACGGGGTGTGAGGGCCGGGCGCCCCTACAGAGCTATGAACCGGGGTGTGAGGGCCGGGCACCCCTTCACATGACACGGGGTGTGAGGGCCGGGGAACTGATTCAACCCATGACCTGGGGGTGTGAGGCCGGGCACCCTTAGGTCCATGACCGTGTGAGGGCTGTGCACCCTCAGTGACATGACCCGGTGAGGGCCGGGCACCCTTCAGTGTCATGAACCGGGGTGTGAGGGCCCTGCACCCTTTCAGTGCCATGAAACGGGGTGTGAGATCCGGGCACCCCTGCAGTGCCGCGAACCGGGGTGTGAGGGCCGGGCACCCCTTCACATGACCCGGGGAGTGAGGGTCTGGCACCACTTCAGTGAAATGAATCGGGGTGTGAGGGCAGGGCACCCCTTCAGCACCATGACCCAGAGTGTTAGGGCCGGGCTCGATTTCAGTGCCAACTATCGGGGTGTGAGGGCCGGGCACCCCATCAGCACCATGACCCGGGGTGTGATGGCCGGGAACCACTTCAACCCCATGACCCGGGGTGTGAGGGCTGGGCACCCCTCAGGCACCATGACCCGGGGTGTGAGGGCCGGGCACCCCTTCAGTGCCATGAATCGGGGTGGAAAGCCGGGCACCCCTTCAGCACCATGACCCGGGAGGTCCAGGCACCCCCTCTCATGCCATGACCCGGGGTGTGAGGGCCGGGCACCCCATCAGACATGAACTGGGGTGGAGGCCGGGCACCCCTCCAGCACTACATGACCCGGGTGTGAGGGCTGGGAACCGCTTACCCATGATCCGTGGTGGTGGAGGGGCCGGGCAATTTTTAGGTCCATGACCCGGGGCTTGAGGGGCCGGGCACCCCTTCAGTGTCACAGAAACGTGGGTGAGGGCCGGGCACCCTTTCAGTGCTGTGAATCGGGGTATGAAAGCCGGGCACCCCTTTTCAGTGCGATGAAAAGGGGTGTGAAGGCCGGGCTCCCCTTACAGTGTTATGAACTGGGTGTGAAGGCCGGGCACCCCTTCACATGACCCGGGGTGTGAGGGTCGGGCACCCCTTCAGTCCCATGAATCGGGATGTGAAGGCCGGGCACCCCTACAGTGCTGTGAACCGGGGTGTGAGGGCCGGGCACCCCTTCAGTGCCATGAATAGGGGTGTGAGGTCGGGCACCCCTTCAGTGCCATGAATAGGGTTCGTCAGGGCCGGGCAACCCTTTAGGTCCATGACCCGGGGTGTGAGGGCCGTGCACCCCTTTAGTTCCATGACCCGGGGTGTGAGGGCCGTGAACCCCCTCAGTGACATGACCCGGGGTGTGAGGGCCGGGCACCCCTTTAGTGACATGACCCGATGTGAGGGCTGGCACCTCCAGCACCGCGCGCGACCTGGAGTGAGGTGGCTGGGCACCCCTTCAGTGCTATGAACCGTGTGAGGGTCGGGCACCCTTCCAGTGACATGACCTGGGGTGTGAGGGCCGGGCACCCCTCCAGCACCATGACCCGGGGTGTGAGGGCCGGGAACCGCTTCAACCCCATGACCCGTAGGGTGAGGGCCGGGCACACCTTTAGGTCCATGACCCGGGGTGTGAGGGCCGCGCACCCCTTCAGTGCCATGACCCCGGGTGTGAGGGCCGGGCACCCCTTCAGTGTCATGAACCGGGGTGTGAGGGCTGGGCAACCCTTCAGTGACATGACCCGGGGCGTCAGGGCCGGGCAACCCTTCAGTGCCATGAGCCGGGGTGTGAGGGCCGGGCACCCCTTTAGTGCCATGAAACGGGGTGTGAGGGCCAGGCACCCCTACAGAGCTATGAACCAGAGTGTGAGGGCCGGGCACCCCTTCACATGACACAGGGTGTGAGGGCCGGGCACCCCTTCAGAGCTATGACCAGGGGTGTGAGGGCCGGGCATTTTTTCAGTGATATGAAACGGGGTGTGTGGGCCGGGCACCCCTTCAATGATATGACCCGGGGGGTGAGGGCCGGGCACTCGTTTAGCTCTATGACCAGGGGTGTGAGGGCCGGGCATACCTTCAGTGCCATGACCCGGGGTGTGAGGGTCGGTCACTCCTTCAGTGCCATGACCCGGGGGTTGAGGGTCGGGCACTCGTTTTGCTATATGACCAGGGGTGTGAGGGCCGGGCATACCTTCAGTGCCATGGCCAGGGGTGTGACGGCCTGGCACCGCTTCAGTGCCATGACCCGGGGTGTTAGGGCCGGGCACCCCTTCAGTGATATGACCCAGGGCGTCACGGCCGGACACCCCTTCAGTGCCATGAGCCGGGGTGTGAGGGCCGGGCACCCCTTAAGTGCCATGAAACGGGGTGGGAGGCTCGGGCACCCCGACAGAGCTATGAACCGGGTTCTGAGGACCGGGAACCTATTCAGTGCCCTGACCCGGGGTGTGAGGTTCGGGCACCCCTTTAGGTCCATGACCCGGGGTGTGAGGGCCGTGCACCCCTTCAGTGACATGACCCGGGGTGTGAGGGCCGGGTACCTTTTCAGTGCCAGGACCCGGGGTGTGAGGGCCGGGCACCCTTTCAGTACAATGAATCGGGGTGTAATGGCCGGGCACTCCTTCAGCTCCATGACCCGTGGTGTGAGGCATCCCTCCAGCATCATGGCCCGGGGTGTGAGGACCGGGAACCACTTCAATGAAATGAACCTGGAGTGTGTGGGCCGGGCACCCTTTGAGTGCCATGACCCGGGGCGTCAGGGCCGGGCTCCCCGTCAGTGCCATGAGTCGGGGTGTGAGGGCCGGGCACCCCTTCAGTGCCATGAAACGGGGTGTGACGGCCGGGCACCGCTTCAGTGCCATAACCCGGGGTGTGACGGGCGGGCACCCTTTCAGCTCCATGACCTGTGGTGTGAGGGCCGGGAACCGATTCAACTCCATGACCTGGGGTGTGAGGGCCGGGCACCCTTTTAGGTCCATGACCCGGGGTGTGAGGGCCGTGCACCCCTTCAGTGACATGACCCGGGGTGTGAGGGCTGGATACCTTTTCAGTGTCATGAACCTGGGTGTGAGGCCAGCACCCCTTCACAAGACCCGGAGGTCAGGCCGGGCACCCCTACAGAGCTATGAACCGGGGTGTGAGGGCCGGGCACCCCTTCAGCACCATGACCCGGAGGTGACGGCTGGGCACTTTCAGTGACATGACCCGGGGTGTGAGGGCAGGGCACCCTCCAGCACCATGACCTGGGGTGTGAGGGTCAGGCACCCCTTCAGTGCCATGACCCGGAGTGTGAGGGCCGGGCACCCCTTCAGTGTCATGAACAGGTGTGTGACGGCCGGGCTCCCCTTCAGTGCCATGACCCGGGTTGTGAGGGCCGGGCACCCCTTCAGTGACATGACCTGGGGTGTGAGTGCCGGGCAACCTTTCAGTGTCATTAACCTGGTTGTGCGGGATGGGCACCCTTAAATGCCATGAAACGGGGTGAGTGCCGGCCATCCATACAGTGCTTTGAAAAAGGGTGTGAGGTCCGGGCACCCCTTTACTCTACCCGGGGTGTCAGGGCCGGGCACCCCTCCAGCACCATGACCCGGGGTGTGAGCGCCGGGCACCCCATAAGTGACATGACGCGGGGTTTGGGGCAGGGCACCCCTACAGTGTTATGAACCGGGGTGTGAGGGCCGGGCACCCCTTCACAGACCCGGGGTAGTAAGGGCCAGGCACCCCATTAGTACCATATTCCAGGTGTGAGGGCGGGGCACTCCTTCAGTACCATGACCCGGGTGTGAGGGCCAGGCACCCCTTCAGTGAAATCACTGGGGGGTGCGAGAGCTGGGCACCTTTCCATTGACATGAGACCCGGATGAGGGCCCGCACTTTCAGTGACATGACCCGGGGTGTCAGGGCCGGGCACCCCTCCAGCACCATGACCCGGGGTGTGGGGGCCGGGAACCCCTTCAGTGCCATGACCCGGGGTGTGAGGGCCGGGCACCCCTTCAATGACATGACCCGGGGTTTGAGGGCCGGACACCCTTTCAGTGACATGACCGGGGGTGTGAGGTTCGGGCACACCTCCAGCACCATGACCCGGGGTGTGAGGTTCGGGCACACCTTCAGTGCCATGACCCGGGGTGTGAGGGCCGGGCACCCCTTCAGCACCATGATCCAGGGTGTTAGGGCCGGGCTCGATTTCAGTGCCAAGAATCGGGGTGTGAGGGCCGGGCACCCCATCACCTCCATAACCCGGGGAGTGAGGGCCTGGAACCGTTGTAACCCCATGACCCGGAGTGTGAGGGCCGGGCACCCGTTTAGTGACATGACCCGGGGTGTGAGGGCCGGGCACCCCTCAGACACCATGACCCGGGGTTTGAGGGCCGGGGACCCTTTCAGTGCCATGAATCGGGGTGTGAAAGCCGGGCATCCCTTCAGCACCATGACCGGGGGTGTGAGGGCCAGGCACCCCTGTAGTGCCATGACCCAGGATGTGAGGGCCGGGCACCCCTCCAGCACCATGACCCGGGGTGTGAGGGCCGGGAACCGTTTCAACCCCATGACCCGTGGTGTGAGGGCTGGGCACCCCTTTAGGTCCATGACCCGGGGTGTGAGGGCCGTGCACCACTTCAGTGCCATGACCCGGGTGTGAGGGCCGGGCACCCCTTCAGTGTCATGAACCGGGGTGTGAGGGCCCTGCACCCTTTCAGTGCCATGAAACGGGGTGTGAGATCCGGGCACCCCTACAGTGCCGCGAACCGGGGTGTGAGGGCCGGGCACCCCTTCACATGACCCGGGGAGTGAGGGTCTGGCACCACTTCAGTGAAATGAATCGGGGTGTGAGGGCCGGGCACCCCTTCAGCACCATGACCCAGAGTGTTAGGGCCGGGCTCGATTTCAGTGCCAACTATCGGGGTGTGAGGGCCGGGCACCCCATCAGCACCATGACCCGGGGTGTGATGGCCGGGAACCACTTCAACCCCATGACCCGGGGTGTGAGGGCTGGGCACCCCTCAGGCACCATGACCCGGGGTGTGAGGGCCGGGCACCCCTTCAGTGCCATGAATCGGGGTGTGAAAGCCGGGCACTCCTTCAGCACCATGACCCGGAGTGTGAGGTCCAGGCACCCCTTCAGTGCCATGACCCGGGGTGTGTGGGCCGGGCACCCCTTCAGTGACATGAACCGGGGTGTGAGGGCCTGGCACCCCTCCAGCACCATGACCCCGGGTGTGAGGGCCGGGAACCGCTTCACTCCATGATCCGTGGTGTGAGGGCCGGGCACCCCTTTAGGTCCATGACCCGGGGTTTGAGGGCCGGGCACCCCTTCAGTGTCATGAAACAGGGTTTGAGGGCCGGGCACCCTTTCAGTGCCGTGAATCGGGGTGTGAAAGCCGGGCACCCTTTCAGTGCGATGAAAAGGGGTGTGAAGGCCGGGCTCCCCTACAGTGCTGGGTGAACCGGGGTGTGAAGGCCGGGCACCCCTTCACATGAACCGGGGTGTGAGGGTCGGGCACCCCTTCAGTCCCATGAATCGGGATGTGAAGGCCGGGCACCCCTACAGTGCTGTGAACCGGGGTGTGAGGGCCGGTCACCCCTTCAGTGCCATGAATAGGGGTGTGAGGGCCGGGCACCCCTTCAGTGACATGACCCGGGGCGTCAGGGCCGGGCAACCCTTTAGGTCCATGACCCGGGGTGTGAGGGCCATGAACCCCTTCAGTGACATGACCCGGGGTGTGAGGACCGGGCACCCCTTTAGTGACATGACCCAGGGTGTGAGGGCCGGGCACACCTCCAGCACCATGACCCGGAGTGTGAGGGCCGGGCACCCCTTCGGTGTCATGAACCGGGGTGTGAGGGCCGGACACACTTTCAGTGCCATGACCTGGGGTGTGAGGTCAGTCACCCATCACACCATGACCCGGGGTGAGGGCTGAACCGCTTTCAACCCCATGACCTGGGGAGGGTGAGGGCTGGCACTTTTTTAGGTCTATGACCCGGGTGAGGTTGCGCTTCCCCTCTTCAGTGCTATGACCCGGTGTGGAGGGCCGGGCACCCTTCAGTGTCATGAACCGGGGTGTGAGGGCTGGGCAACCTTCAGTGCCATGACCCGGGGTGTGAGGGCCGGGCACCCCTTTAGTGCCATGAAACGGGGTGTGAGGGCCAGGCACCCCTACAGAGCTATGAACCAGAGTGTGAGGGCCGGGCACCCCTTCACATGACACAGGGTGTGAGAGCCGGGCACCCCTTAAGAGCTATGACCCGGGGTGTGACGGCCGGGCATTTTTTCAGTGATATGACCCTGGGTGTGTGGGCCGGGCACCCCTTCAATGATATGACCCGGGGGGTGAGGGCCGGGCACTCGTTTAGCTCTATGACCAGGGGTGTGAGGGCCGGGCATACCTTCAGTGCCATGACCCGGGGTGTGAGGGCCGGTCACTCCTTCAGTGCCATGACCCGGGGTGTGAGGGCCGGTCACTCCTTCAGTGCCATGACCCGGGGGTTGAGGGCCGGACAATCGTTTAGCTCTATGACCAGGGGTGTGAGGGCCGGGCATACCTTCAGTGCCATGGCCAGGGGTGTGACGGCCGGGCACCGCTTCAGGGCAATGACCCGGTGTGTTAGGGCCGGGCACCCCTTCAGTGCCATGTAGGAGCCGGGGGTAGTGAGGGCTGCACCCCTTTGGCGCCATGAAAATGGGGTGGAGGCCCGGGCACCCCTGACAGAGCTGGCGAACCGGGGTGTGAGGACAGAACCTATTCAGTGCCATGACCCGGGGTGTGAGGCCGGGCACCCCTTTAGGTCCATGACCCGGGGTGTGAGGGGCCGTGCACCCCTTCAGTGACATGACCTGGGTGTGAGAGGGCTGGGCACCTTTTCAGTGCTATGACCTGGGGTGGAGGGCTGGCACCCTTTCAGTGCCATGAATCGGGGGCGTGATGGCCGGCACCCTTCAGCTCCATGACCCGTGGTGTGAGGACTCAGGAACTGCTTCAACCTCCCATGACCCAGGGTGTGGAGGGCCGGGCACCCCTTTTTAGGTCCATGACCCGTGGGGCCGGGCACCTTTTCAGTGCCATGACCCGGGGTGTGAGGGCCGGGCACCCTTTCAGTGCCATGAATCGGGGTGTGATGGCGGGGCACCCCTTCAGCTCCATGACCCGTAGTGTGAGGACCAGGAACCGCTTCAACCCCATGACCCAGGGTGTGAGGGCCGGGCACCCCTTTAGGTCCATGACCCGGGGTGTGAGGGCCGTGCACCTCTTCAGTGACATGACCCGGGGTGTGAGGGCCGGGCACCCCTTTAGCACCATGACCCGGGGTGTGAGGGCCTGTCACTCCTTCAGTGCCATGAACCGGGGAGTGAGGGCTGGGCACTCGTTTAGCTCTATGACCAGGGGTGTGAGGGCCGGGCAACCCTTCAGTGACATGACCCGTGGTGTGAAGGCCGGGTACCCCTCCAGCACCATGACCCGGAGTGTGAGGGCAGGGCACCCTTTCAATGACATGACCCGGGGTGTGAGGGCCAGGCACCCCTCCAGCACCATGACCCGGGGTGTGAGGGCCGGGATCCCCTTCAGTGCCATAACCCAGGGTGTGAGGGCCGGGCTCCCCTTCATTGCCATGACCCGGAGTGTGAGTGCCGGGCACCCCTTCAGTGACATGACCCGGGGTGTGAGGGCCGGGCACCCCTTCACATGACCCGGGGTGTGAGGGCCGGGCAACCTTTCAGTGTCATTAACCTGGTTGTGCGGGATGGGCACCCTTAAATGCCATGAAACGGGGGTGTGAGTGCCGGCCATCCATACAGTGCTTTGAAAATGGATGTGAGGTCCGGGCACCCCTTCACTTGACCCGGGGTGTCAGGGCCGGGAACCCCTCCAGCACCATGACCCGGGGTGTGAGCGCCGGGCACCCCATAAGTGACATGAGCCGGGGTTTGGGGGCAGGGCACCCCTACAGTGTTATGAACCGGGGTGTGAGGGCCGGGCACCCCTTCACTTGACCCGGTGTGTAAGGGACAGGCACCCCATTAGCACCATGACCCGGGGTGTGAGGGCGGGGCACCACTTCAGTACCATGACCCGGGGTGTGAGGGCCAGGCACCCCTTCAGTGAAATCACCGGGGGTGTGAGAGCTGGGCACCCCTTCATTGACATATCCCGGGATGAGGGCCGGGCACCCCTTCAATGACATGACCCGGGGTTTGAGGGCAGGACACCCTTTCAGTGACATGACCCGGGTTGTGAGGTTCGGAACCCCCTTCAGTAAAAGATGATAGACCTGAAGGGCCAGGGCCGGGCACTTTAGGGTGACATGACCCGGGTTTGAGGGCCCGCACCTTCGTGACATAACCTGTGTGAGGTCTGCACACCTCCAGCACCATGACCCGTGTGAGGTTCGGCACACCTTCAGTGCCATGACTCCGGGTGTCAGGCCGGCACCCCTTCAGCACCATGATCCAGGGTGTTAGGACCGGCTCGATTTCAGTGCCAAGAATCGGGTGTGAGGGCTTGGCACCCCCATCAGCACCATAACCCGGGCGTGAGGGCTGGGCACCCTCAGACACCATGACCCGGGGTTTGAGGGGCCGGGGACCCTTTCAGTGCCATGAATCGGGGTGAAAGCCGGGCATCCTTCATCACCATGACCCGGGGTGTGAGGGCTTGGTGGCACCCTGCAGTGCCATGACCCGATGTGAGGGCCGGGCACCCCTGCAGCACCATGACCCGCAGTGTGAGGGCCGAACCGTTTCTGAACCCCATGACCCGTGGTGTGGGAGGGCTGGGCACCCCCAGGGTCCAGCATCCGGGTGAGGCCGTGCAGCACCACTTCAGTGCCATGACCAGGTGTGAGGGCTGGGCACCCCTTCAGTGTCATGAACAGGGGTGTGAGGGCCCGCCCCTCGTGCGCCATGAAACGGGGTGTGAGATCCGGGCACCCCTACAGTGCTGCGAACCGGGTGGGCTGGCACCCCTTCACATGACCCGGTGAGTGAGGGTCCGCACCACTTCAGTGAAATGAATCCAGGTGGTGAGGGCCGGGCACCCCATCAGCACCATGACCGTGTGATGGTGGCCGGAACCACTTCAACCCCATGACCCGGGGTGTGAGGGCCGGGCACCCCTCAGGCAACCATGACCCGGGGTGGAGGGCCAGGCACCCCTCAGGCACCATGACCCGGGGTGTGAAGCGGGCACCCCTTCAGCACCATGACCCAGAGTGTGGTCCAGGCACCCTTCAGTGCCATGACCCGGGGTGTGAGGGCCAGGCACCCCATCAGTGACATGGACCGGGGTGTGAGGCCGGGCACCCCTCAGCACCATGACCCAGGGTGTGAGGGCCGGGCGCTTCATTCCATGATCCGTGGTGTGAGGCCGGGCAACCCTTTAGGTCCATGACCCGGGGTGTGGTCGTACACCCCTTTAGGTCCATGTCCCGGAGTATGAGTGCCGTGAACCCCTCACTGACATGACCCGGGTGTGAGGGCCAGGCACCCCTTTAGTGACATGACCCGGGGTGTGAGCCAGGCACCCTCCGCACCATGACCCAGGTGTGAGGGCCAGGCACCCCTTCAGTGCCATGAACCGGCGTGTGGGGCCGGCACCCTTTCAGTGCCATGAAGCAGGGGTGTGAATCGGGCACCCCTACAGTGCTCGCGGGCGGTGTGAGGGCCGGGCACCCCTTCACATGACCGGTGAGTGAGGGTCGGCACCACTTCAGTGAAATGAATCGAGGTGTGAGGCCGGGCACCCCATCAGCACCATGACCCGGGGTGTGATGGCCGGGAACCCTTCAACCCCATGACCCGGGGTGTGAGGGCCGCGGCACCCCTCAGGCACCATGACCCGGGGTGTGAGGCAGGCACCCTCAGGCACCATGACCCGGGGTGTGGCCGGGCACCCCTTCAGCACCATGACCCAGAGTGTGAGGTCAGGCACCCCTTCAGTGCCATGACCCGGGGTGTGAGGCCGGGCACCCCATCAGTGACATGAACCGGGGTGTGAGGGCCGGGCACCCTCAGCACCATGACCCGGGTGTGAGGCCGGGAACCGCTTCACTCCATGATCCGTGGTGTGAGGCCAGGGCCCCAGGTCCATGACCCGGGGTGTGGTCATACACCCTGGTCCATGTCCCAGGTGGGGCGTGAACCCCTCACTGCCATGACCGGTGTGAGGGCAGGCACCCCTTTAGTGACATGACCCGGGTGTGAGGCCAGGCACCCTCAGCACCATGACCCGGAGTGTGAGGGCCGGGCACCCCTTCAGTGCCATGAACCGGCGTGTGAGGGCGGGCACCCCTTCAGTGACCCTGCAGGGTGTGAGGCCAGGCACCCCTCCAGCACCATGACCCGGGATGTGAGGGCCAGGAACCCTTCAACCCCATGACCCGTGGGGTGAGGCCAGGCACCTTTGGGTCCATGACCCCGGGGTGTGAGGGCCAGGCACCCATTCAGTGTCATGAACCGGGGTGTAGGGCCAGGCACTGACAGAGCTATAGACGGGGTGTGGGGCGGGCACCCATTCCGTGCGATGAAAGCGGTGTAGGCCAGGCACCCCCAGTGCTGCGAACCGGGGTGAGGGCCAGGCACCCCTTCACATGACCCGGGGTGTGAGGCCATGCACCTCAGTGACATGACCGGGGTTTCAGGGCCAGGCACCTTTGATACCATGACCAGGGGTGGCGGGCACCCCTTTCAGTGCCATGAATAGGGGTGTGATGGCCGGGCACCCTTCAGCTCCATGACCGGTGGTATGAGGACCAGGAACCGCTTCAACCCCATGACCCAGGGTGTGAGGCCGGGCACCTTTAGGTCCATGACCCGGGTGGAGGCCGTGCACCTCTTCAGTGACATGACCCGGGGTGTGAGGGCAGGCACCCCTTTAGTGACATGACCCAGGGGTATGAGGGCGGGCACCCCTCCAGCACCATGACCCGGGGTGTGAGGGCCTGTCACTCTTTCAGTGCCATGACCCGGGGTGTGAGGCTGGGCACTCGTTTGGCTCTATGACCAGGGTGGAGGGCAGGCACCCCTTCAGTGACATGACCCAGGGGTGTAAAGGCCGGGCACCCCTCCAGCACCATGACCAGTGTGAGGGCAGGCACCTTCAGTGTCATGAACCGGGGTGTGACGGCCGGGCACCTCTCAGTGCCATGAACAGGGGTGTGAGGCCCGGCACCTTTAGTGACATGACCAGGTGTGAGGGCAGGCACCCCTTCAGGACCATGACCCGGGTGTGAGGACCGGGCACCCCTTCAGTGTCATGAACCGGCATCCTTCAGTGCCATGGTGCAGGGGTGTGAGGGCCAGGCACCCCTTAGTGACATGACCCGGGGTGTGAGGCCGGACACCCTTTCAATTGCCATGAATAGGGGTGTGAGCAGGCACCCCTTCAGCACCATGGCCGGAGTGTGAGGGCCATCACCCCTTCAGTGCCATGCCCTGGGGTGTGAGGGCGGGCACCCCTCAGCACCTGAGCCAGGGGGTGTGAGGGCAGGGGGCGATTCAACCCCATGACCCGTGGTGTGAGGCCAGAGCACTTGCCCAGGTCCATGTCCCGGGGTGTGAGGGCCGTGCACCCTTTTCAGTGCCATGACCTTGGAGTGTGATGGCCAGGCCTTCAGTGTCGCCAGAGCAGGTGTCAGGGCCAGGCACCAGTCCGTGCGATGAGCAGGGTGTGAAGGCCAGGCACCCCTACAGTGCTGCGAACCCGGGGTGTGAAGGCGGGCACCACTGCAGGGGCCATGAGGCCGGGCACCCCTTCCAGTGACATGACCTGGGGTGTGAGGGCCAGGCAACCTTTCAGTGTCATAAACCTGGTTGTGAGGGATGGGCACCTTTAAGTGCCATGAAGCGGGGAGTGTGAGTGCGGGCACCCAGCCACAGTGCTGAAAAAGGGTGTGTGATCCGGGCACCCCTTCACTTGACCGAGGGTGTCAGGGGCCAGGCACACCCCTCAGCACCATGAACCCGGGGTGTGAGGCGGGGCACCCTTCAGTACCAAGACGAGGTGTGAGGGCCAGGCACCCCCTTCAGTGACATGACCCGGGAT
The DNA here is from genome assembly GCF_018991925.1 of Homarus americanus. Taxonomy (NCBI): domain Eukaryota; kingdom Metazoa; phylum Arthropoda; class Malacostraca; order Decapoda; family Nephropidae; genus Homarus; species Homarus americanus. The sequence continues at coordinate 8,043 of NW_024711499.1, read as the reverse complement.
GAGGGCAGGCACCCTTTCAGTGACGCATGACCCAGGGTGTGAGACGGGCACCTCCAGCACCATGACCGGGGTGTGAGCGTCGGGCACCCCTTCAGTGTCATGAATCCCGGTGTGAGGCCAGGCACCCTTCAGTGCCATAAAACAGGTGTGAGGTCAGGCACCCCTTCCACATGACCCAGTGTGGTCAGGCACCTTCAGTGAAATGAATCTGGGTGTGAGGTCGGGCACCCCTTCAGTGAAATGAATCTGGGTGTGAGGCTGGGCACCCCATCAGCACCATGACCTTGGGGTGTGAGGGCCGGGGTTCCTTCAACCCCTTGACCCAGGTGTGAGGGCCGGGCACCCCTTCCAGTGACATGACTCGGGGTGTGGGGCCGGGCACCTCCAGCACCATGACCCGGGGTGTGATGGCGGGAACCGCTTCCAGCCCCATGACCCGTGGTGTGAGGCCAGGCACCTTGGGTCCATGACCCGGGGTGTGAGGGCCGTGTGCCACTAAGAGATGCCATGACCCAGGTGTGATGGCAGCACCCCTTCAGTGTCTGGGAAGCAGGATGTGAGGGCCGGGCACCCTTTCAGTGCCACCATGGTCAGGTGTGAATGCCGGGCACCCCTTCAACACCATGACCAGAGTGTAGGGGCAGGACCCCTTCAGTGCAGTGACCAGGGGGTGTGAGGGGCCAGGCACCCCTTCAGTGACATGACCAGGGGTGTGAGGCCAGGCACCCTCCAGCACCATGACCCGAGTGTGAGGTGGGAACCCGCTTCAACCCCATGACCCGTGGTGTGAGGGCCGACACCCTTAAGACCATGAGTGTGAGGCCGTGCACGCTTCCAGTGCCATGACAGGGTGTGGTGGGGCACCCCTTCTTGTGGCTGAAGCCCAGGATGAGGCCAGGCACCCTTTCAGTGAGCATGACCAGGGTGTGAGGCGGGCACCCCACCTCCAGCACCATGATCCAGGGGTGTGAGCGTCGGCACCCCTTCAGTGTCATGAATCGGGGGGTGTGAGCCCGGGCACCCTTTCAGTGCCATGAAACGGAGTGTGAGGCCGGGCACCCCTTCACATGACCCAGGGTGTGAGGCCGTGCACCCCTTTGGAGTCCATGACCCAGGAGTGTGAGGGCCGTGAACCCCTTCAGTGACATGACCACATGGGTGTGAGGCCAGGCCCCCCTTCAGTGCCATGAATAGGGGTGTGTGGGCAGGCACCCCTTCAATGTTTTATGACCCAGGGCGTCAGGGCCGTGCACCCCTTCAGTGCCATGACCCGGGGTGTGAGGGCCAGGCACCCCTTCAGTGTCGCCAGACAGGGGTGTGAGGACGGGCACCCTTTCCAGTGCCATGAATCCAGGGGTGTGAGGCCAGGCACCCCTACAGTGCAGGGTGGGCCAGGCACCCCTTCAGTGTGGCTTATGACCCAGGGCGTCAGGGCGGGCAACCTTCAGTGCCATGAGCCAGGGTGTGAGGGCCCAGGCACCCCTTTAGTGCCATGAGAGCAGGTGTGAGGGGCCGGGCACCCCCTACAAACTAGGAACCAGAGTGTGAGGCCGGGCACCCCTTCCTGTTTCTGAGGGTGTGAGGGCCAGGATCCCCTTCAGAGCTGACCCGGGGTGTGAGGGCCGTGCACCTAAAACTATGAACCAGAGTGTGAGGCCGGGCACCCCTTCAGTGACATAGCCCAGGGGTATGAGGTGCAGGCACCCCTCCAGCGCCATGACCGGGGTGTGAGGCTGGCCTCCTTCAATGCCATGACCCGGCGTGTGAGGCTGGGCACCCCTTCCAGCCCCATGACCCGGGGGTGAGGCCAGGCACTCGTTTAACTCTATGACCAGGGTGTGAGGCCAGGCATACCTTCAGTGCCATGGCCAGGGTGTGACAGCTGAGCACGCTTCCAGTGCCATGACCCAGTGTGAACCAGGCACTTGCTTAGGTCCATGACCAGAGGTGTGAGGCCGTGCACCCCTTCCAGTGACTGTAACCCTGGGTGTGAGGGCCAGGCACCCTTTCAGTGTCATGAATCAGGGGGTGTGATGGTCAGGCACCCCTTCAGCTCCATGACGGTGGTATGAGGACCGGGAACCACTTCAACCCCATGACCCAGGGGTGTGAGGCCAGGCACCTTGGGTCCATGACCCAGGTGTGAGGCCGTGCACCTCTTCAGTGACATGGCCCGGGGTGTGAGGGCCAGGCACCCTTTGGTGACATGACCCCGGGGTATGAGGGCGGGCACTCGTTTAGCTCTATGACCAGGGGTGTGAGGGCGGGCACCTTCAGTGACATGACCAGGTGTGAGGCCAGGGCACCCCTCCAACACCATGACCCGGAGTGTGAGGGCCAGGCACCTTCAGTGTCATGAACCGGGTGTGACGGCCAGAGCACCCCCTTCAATTTCATGAACAGGGGGTGTGAGGGCAGCACCCCTTTAGTATTTATGACCCGGGGTGTGAGCCGGGCACCCCTTCCAGACCATGATCCCCAGGTGTGAGGACCCGGGCACCCCTTCAGTGTCATGAACCCGGGGGGAGGTGTGACGGCCAGGCATCCCCTTCCAGTGCCATGAACAGGGGTGTGAGGCCAGGCACCCTTAGTGACATGACCCACGGGTGTGAACCCGGACACCCTTTCAGTGCCATGAATAGGGTGTGAAACCGGGCACCCCTTCAGCACCATGACCCGGAGTGTGGGGGCCATCACCCCTTCAGTGCCATGCCCTGGGGTGTGAGGGCCGGGCACCTCAGCACCATGACCGGGGTGTGAGAGCTGGGAACCGATTCAACCCCATGACCCATGGGTGTGAGGCCAGAGCACCCCTTTAGGTCCATGTCCCAGGGTGTGAGCCGTGCACCCTTTCAGTGCCATGACCTGGGGTGTGATGGCCGGGCTCCCCTTCAGTGTCATGAAGCAGGGGTGTCAGGGCCGGGCACTTATTCCATCAACGATGAAGCAGAGTGTGAAGGCCGGAGCACCCCTACAGTGCGAACCGGGGTGTGAAGGCCGGGCGCCCCTCACATGAACCGGGGTGTGAGGGCCAGGCACCCCTTCAGTGACATGACCTGGGGTGTGAGGGCCAGGCAACCTTTCAGTGTCATAAACCTGGTTGTGAGGATGGAAGGCACCTTTAAGTGCCATGTAAGCAGGAGTGTGTGAGTGCGGGCACCCCATACAGTGCTTTGAAAAGGGTGTGTGGTCAGGCACCCTTCTTTCGACCCGGGGTGTCAGGGCCGGGCACCCTCAACACCATGAACCAGGGTGTGAGGGCAGGGGCACCTTCAGTACCAAGACCCCGGGTGTGAGGGCCAGGCACCCCTTCAGTGACATGACCCGGGATGAGGGCCGGAGCACCCTTTCCAGTGACATGACCGGGGTGTGAGCCCGGGCACCCCTCAACACCACTTGACCCGGAAGTGTGAGCGTCAGGCACCTTCAGTGTCATGAATCAGGGTGTGAGGCCGGGCACCCTCAGTGCCATAAAACAGGGTGTGAGGTCAGGCACCCCTTCACATGACCCGGTGTGGTGGGGCACCCCTTCAGTGGGAAATGGATCTGGGTGTGAGGTCAGGCACCTTCAGTGAAAATGAATCTGGAGTGTGAGGCTGGGCACCCCTTCAGCACCATGACCCAGGAGTGTTAGGGCCAGGTTCGTTTCAGTGCCAAGAATCGGTGGGTGAGGGCGGGCACCCCATCAGCACCATGACCCAGGAGTGTGAGGGCCGGGGAGACGCTTCAACCCCGCCTGACCCGAATGTGAGGGCCGGAGCACCCTTCAGTGACATGACTCGGGGGTGTGAGGGCCAGACACCCCTCAGCACCATGACCAGAGGGTGTGATGGCCGGGAACCGCTTCAACCCCATGACAGCCCGTGGTGTGAGGCCGGGCACCCTTTGAGTCCATGACCCGGGGTGTGAGGCCGTGTACTTGCTAAGTGCCATGACCCCAGGTGTGATGGCCAGCACCTTCAGTGTCATGAAGCAGGATGTAGGCCAGGCACCCTTTCAGTGCCATGAATCGGGGTGTGGTGCAGGCACCCCTTCAGCACCATGACCGGGGTGTAGGCAGGACCCCTTCAGTGCAATGACCCAGGGGTGTGAGGCCAGGCACCTTCAGTGACATGACCAGGGTGTGAGGGCCAGGCACCCCTCAACACCATGACCCCGGGGTGTGAGGGCCAGGGTGCTTCAGCCCCCATGACCCGTGGTGTGAACCCAGGCACTGCCCCAGGTCCATGACCCGGGGTGTGAGGGCCGTGCACCCTTTCAGTGCCATGACAGGGGTGTGAGGGGCCAGGCACCCCTTCAGTGACATGACCCGGGATGAGGGCCGGGCACCCCTTTCAGTGACATGACCCGGGGTGTGAGGGCCAGGCACCCCTCCAGCACCATGATCCGGGGTGGCCCAGGCGTCAGGCACCCCTTCAGTGTCATGAATCGGGGTGTGAGCCAGGCACCCTTTCAGTGCCATGAGAGCAGGGTGTGAGGGCCCCTTCCATGACCAGGGGTGTGAGGGCGTGTGCACCTTTAGGTCAGCCCGGGGTGTGAGGGCCGTGGAACTATGATGACATGACCATGGGTGTGAGGGCCGGGCACCCCTTCAGTGCCATGAATAGGGAGTGTGTGGGCCAGGCACCCCCTTCAGTGACATGACCCAGGGCGTCGGGCCGTGCACCCCTTCAGTGCCATGACCCGGGGTGTGAGGGCGAGGCACCCCTTCAGTGTCATGAACCGGGGTGTGAGACCGGGCACCCGCACAAGTGCACCATGAATAAGGGTGTGAAGGCCAGGCACCCCTACAGTGCAGGGAGTGTGAGGGCCGGGCACCCCTTCAGTGACATGACCGGGGCGTCAGGGCAGGCAACCTTCAGTGCCATGAGCCGGGGAGTGTGAGGGCGGGCACCCCTTTAGTGCCATGAAGCAGGGGTGTGAGGGCCAGGCACCCCTACAAACTATGAACCAGAGTGTGAGGGCCGGGCACCCCTTCACATGACCTGCAGAGGGTGTGAGGGCGGGATCCCCTTCAGAGCTATGACCCGGGGTGTGAGGCCGTGCACCCTAAGAGCTACTATGAACCAGGTGTGAGGCCAGGCACCTTCAGTGACATGGCCAGGAATTTATGAGTGCAGGCACCCCTCCAGCGCCATGACCCGGGGTGTGAGACCCTGACACTCCTTCAAGTGCCATGACCCGGCGTGTGAGGCTGGGCACTTGCTAGCCCATGACCCGGGGTGAGCCAGGCACTCGTTTAACTCTATGACCAGGGGTGGCCGAGGCCAGGCATACCTTCAGTGCCATGGCCAGGGTGTGACAGCTGGGCACGCTTCAGTGCCATGACCCCAGGGGTGTGAGACCAGGCACCCCTTTGGAGTCCATGACCCAGGGTGTGAGGCCGTGCACCTTCAGTATTATAACCCTGGGTGTGAGGGCCGGGCACCCTTTCAGTGTCATGAATCAGGGTGTGATGGTGGGCTGCTGACTCCATAACCCGTGGTGTGAGGACCGGGGCCTTCAACCCCATGAACAGGGTGTGAAGGCCAGGCACCTTTGGTCCATGACCAGGGGTGAGGCGATGCACCCTTTAGTTGGCACTTGACCGGGGTATGAGGGGCGAGAACCCCTCCAACGCACCACGACCTTGGGGGTGAGGGCCTGTCACTCCTTCAGTGCCACGACCCGTGGTGTGAGGGCCTGGGCACCTTCAGCCCCATGACCCGGGGGGTGAGGCCAGCTCGTTTAGCTCTATAACCAGGGGTGTGAGGCGGACACCCCTTCAGTGACGCTATGACCCAGGGGTGAGGGCCAGGAACCGTTTCAACCCCACTTGACCCGTGGTGTGAGGCTGGGCACCTTTGGGTCTCCATGACACGGGTGTGAGAGACCGTGCACCACTTTAAGTGCCATGACCAGGGGTGTGAGGCCAGGCACCCCTTCAATGTCATGAACCGGGGTGTGGTAACACCCTTTCATTGCCATAGGCAGGGTGTGAGATCAGGCACCCTACAGTGCCACGAACCGGGGTGTGGGGCCGGGCACTTTTCACATGACCCGGGGAGGTTCGGCACCACTTCAGTGAAATGAATCGGTGTGGAGCCGGGCACCCTTCAGCACCATACCCAGAGTGTTAGGGCCGGGCTCGATTTCAGTGCCAAGAATCGTGTGAGGGCCAGGCACCCCATCAACACCATGACCCGGGGTGATGGCCGGGAACCACTAACCCCTACCTACGTGTGAGGGCCGGGCACCCCTCAGGCACCATGACCCGGGTGTGAGGCCGGCAACCTTCAGTGCCATGAATCGGGTGAAAGCCGGCACCCCTTCAGTGACTTGAACCGGGGTGTGAGGCCTGGCACCTCAGCACCATGACCCGGGGTGTGATGGCCGGGAACCGCTTCCTCCATGATCCGTGGTGTGGGCCGGGCACCTTTAGGTCCATGAACCGGGGTTTGAGGCAGGCACTTCAGTGTCATGAGCAGGGTGTGAGGGCCGGGCACCCTTTCATTGCCGTGAATCGGTGTGAAAGCCAGGCACCCCTTTACATGACCCGGGGTGTGAGTGCCGGAACTTCAACCCCATGACCCGTGGTGTGAGCCGGGCACCTTAGGTCCATGACCCGGGGTGTGAGGGCAGTGCACCCTTTCAGTGCCATGACCGGGGTATGAGGGCCGGGCACCCCTTCAGTGTCATGAAACAGGGTGTGAGGGCCGGGCACCCTTTCAGTGTGATGAAACGGGTGTGAAGGCCGGGCACTACAGTGCTGCGAACCGGGGTGTGAGGCCGGGCACCCCTTCACATGACCCGGGGTGTGAGGCCGTGCACCCCATCAGTGCTATGAATCGGGGTGTGAAGGCCGGGCACCCCTACAGTGCTGTGAACCGGGTGATGAGGGCCGGGCACCCCTTCAGTGCCATGAATAGGGTGTGAGGGCCGGGCACCTTCAGTGACATGACCCGGGGCGTCAGGGCAGGCAGCCCCTTTAGATCCATGACCTGGGGTGTGAGGGCCGTGCACCTCTTTGGGTCCATGACCTGGGTGTGAGGGCCGTGAACCCCTCAGTGACATGACCCGGGGTGTGAGGGCCGGGCACCCCTTTAGTGACATGACCCGGGGTGTGAGCCGGGCACCCTCAGCACCATGACCCGGGGTGTGATGGCCGGGAACCTTACTCCATGATCCGTGGTGTGAGGGCCAGGCACCCCTTTGGGTCCATGAACCGGGGTTTGAGGGCCAGGCACCTTCAGTGTCATGAAACAGGGTGTGAGGGCCGGGCACCCTTTCATTGCCGTGAATCGGGGTGTGAAAGCCGGGCACCCCTTTACATGACCCGGGGTGTGAGTGCCGGGAACCGCTTCACCCCATGACCCGTGGTGTGAGGGCCGGGCACCTTTAGGTCCATGACCCGGGGTGAGGGCCGTGCACCCTTCAGTGCCATGACCCAGGGGTATGAGGCCGGGCACCCCTTCAGTGTCATGAAACAGGGGTGAGGCGGGCACCCTTTCAGTGTGATGAAACCAGGGTGTGAAGGCCGGGCACCCCTACAGTGCTGCGAACCGGGGTGTGAGGGCCGGGCACCCCTTCACATGACCCGGGGTGTGAGGGCCGTGCACCCCATCAGTGCTGTGAATCAGGGGTGTGAAGGCCGGGCACCCCTACAGTGCTGTGAACCGGGGTATGAGGGCCGGGCACCCCTTCAGTGCCATGAATGGGGTGTGAGGGCCGGGCACCCCTTCAGTGGCCCAGGGCGTCAGGGCCGGGCAACCTTTAATCCATGACCTGGGGTGTGAGGGCCCTCTTGGGTCCATGACCCGGGGTGTGAGGGCCGTGAAACCCCTCAGTGACATGACCGGGGTGTGAGGGCCGGGCACCCCTTTAGTGACATGACCCGGGGTGTGAGGGCGGGCACCTCCAGCACCATGACCCGGAGTGTGAGGGCCGGGCACCCCTTCAGTGCCATGAACCGGGTGTGAGGCCGGGCACCCTTTCAGTGACATGACCCGGGGTGTGAGGCCGGGCACCTCCAGCACCATGACCCGGGGTGTGAGGCCGGGAACC